>NC_059225.1:6262191-6472191 GCF_020615455.1 Coregonus clupeaformis | reverse complement strand
GGACTTCACTACGTTGCCCTATAGGGCGCTCCTTCAAAGCCTGCATTAAGGATCATGTGTATCAGATTCTGCCTCAACGTCAGAGACGGAAAGTTAATCAAATATTGCCAATGACTCCATGCTGATGTCTAGATCCATCAGGAGCTTTGAAGGCATAAGGCCATGCTACAGGATGTCCTGGGAACATGTGGGAACCTTCGTGAGACGGAAAAGGAGGGGGAATTGGATAAGTCCTGTATGTGCGGCACGCTTCGCCAGATAACAATGGTTATTATCGCTGCCACAGTTCTCCTATCATTCTGAGCAAATAAACAGGTTTTGGGTTGATGTTTCGCTAGCAGCTGAATGAAGAAACCTGTGGCTAGGATTGTTGGAGTGGGGCCCATGGTTGGTTGGATTGTTGGAGCGGGGTCCATGAAAGGTTGGATTGTTGGAGCGGGGCCCATGGTTGGTTGGATTGTTGGAGCGGGGCCCATGGTTGGTTGGATTGTTGGAGCGGGGCCCATGGTTGGTTGGATTGTTGGAACGGGCACATGGTTGGTTGGATTGTTGGAACGGGGCTCATGGTTGGTTGGATTGTTGGAGCAGGGCCCATGGTTGGTTGGATTGTTGGAGCAGGGCCCATGGTTGGTTGGATTGTTGGAACGGGGCTCATGGTTGGTTGGATTGTTGGAGTGAGGCCCATGGTTGGTTTGATTGTTGGAACGGGCACATGGTTGGTTGGATTGTTGGAACGGGGCTCATGGTTGGTTGGATTGTTGGAGCAGGGCCCATGGTTGGTTGGATTGTTGGAGCGGGGTCCATGAATGGTTGGATTGTTGGAGCGGGGCCCATGGTTGGTTGGATTGTTGGAACGGGCACATGGTTGGTTGGGTTGTTGGAGCGGGGTTGGACAGCCAGACCATGTGGTTAGCTAACATCCCCAGTAGTGGCAGCAATAGAGAAACGACCCAGTGTCAGAGAGACAGCTCAATCTAAAACGAATCAGGGCTGATGCTGTTGATGTAGTTTAATGTTATACAGACCAGCCAGACTGATGCTACTGATATGCTTCATTCAAAACTAAAGGCTATAGCGCTTGGTAGAATATTGTCAGGATTTGTTCCTATAATCTCAAGTCTTTTAATGTAAAACTAAGGTTTTCACATTGATATTCAATAAAAATGTATACTAAAAGGAATAGCTTGCAGGTTAGTTTGACAACGTTTAAAAAGGTGACCTGGTGAGATATTCATTGGTTTAAAAAAAAAAAAGTAGCATTTATGATGAGTTTCAGAGAAGTAAAACAACATGTCTCCAATGCACTCGCAGGGCCTATACTGTACTATACTGTACTGTACTGTACTGTACTATACTGTACTATACTATACTGTACTGTACTGTACTATACTATACTATACTATACTGTACTATACTATACTATACTATACTATACTGTACTGTACTGTACAGTACTGTACTGTACTATACTATACTGTACTATACTATACTGTACTGTACTGTACTATACTGTACTGTACTGTACTGTACTATACTGTACTATACTGTACTGTACTATACTGTACTGTACTGTACTGTACTATACTATACTATACTGTACTGTACTGTATTGTACGTCATTCTGAATGTAGTCTCCTATGTTTTCTCCATAGTAGAAGTGTCATTTATGACATGGCCACAGGAATCTTTCTCAAATTACTTCAGTATGTTTCCAGAGTGGGGAACGTATTAACAGCTCAAAAATAACCCTTGGAGGAAAAAATTATCCACTGTGACCGGTGGCTAGTCTGTTCTCTCTCTCTGAACCTTCTCCACTGTGACCGGTGGCTAGTGTGTTCTCTCTAAACCTTCTCCACTGTGACCGGTGGCTAGTGTGTTCTCTCTCTCTCTCTGAACCTTCTCCACTGTGACCGGTGGCTAGTCTGTTCTCTCTCTCTGAACCTTCTCCACTGTGACCGGTGGCTAGTGTGTTCTCTCTAAACCTTCTCCACTGTGACCGGTGGCTAGTGTGTTCTCTCTCTCTCTAAACCTTCTCCACTGTGACCGGTGGCTAGTGTGTTCTCTCTCTCTCTCTGAACCTTCTCCACTGTGACTGGTGGCTAGTGTGTTCTCTCTCTCTCTTTGAACCTTCTCCACTGTGACCGGTGGCTAGTGTGTTCTCTCTCTCTCTCTGAACCTTCTCCACTGTGACCGGTGGCTAGTGTGTTCTTTCTGAGCCTTCTCCACTGTGACCGATGTTTAGTGAGTTCTCTCTCTCTCTCTGAACCTTCTCCACTGTGACCGGTGGCTAGTGTGTTCTTTCTGAACCTTCTCCACTGTGGCCGGTGTTTAGTGTGTTCTCTCTCTCTCTGAACCTTCTCCACTGTGACCGGTGGCTAGTGTGTTCTTTCTGAACCTTCTCCACTGTGAACGGTGTTTAGTGTGTTCTCTCTCTCTCTGAACCTTCTCCACTGTGACCGGTGGCTAGTGTGTTCTTTCTGAACCTTCTCCACTGTGACCGGTGGCTAGTGTGTTCTCTCTCTCTCTGAACCTTCTCCACTGTGACCGGTGGCTAGTGTGTTCTCTCTAAACCTTCTCCACTGTGACTGGTGGCTAGTGTGTTCTCTCTCCCTTTCTGAACCTTCTCCACTGTGACCGGTGGCTAGTGTGTTCTCTCTTTCTTTCTGAACCTTCTCCACTGTGACCGGTGGCTAGTATGTTCTCTCTCTCTTTCTGAACCTTCTCCACTGTGACCGGTGGCTAGTGTGTTCTCTCTTTCTTTCTGAACCTTCTCCACTGTGACCGGTGGCTAGTGTGTTCTCTCTGAACCTTCTCCACTGTGACCGGTGGCTAGTGTGTTCTCTCTCTCTTTCTGAACCTTCTCCACTGTGACCGGTCTGTTTGGTTCCCTTTATCTTTCCATCAGAGCGCTCTCCATAGTAATTTGGGGGGGCGTTTATATTTGTCCTGTTACACAAAAGCGTGTTTCTTGCATATCCCAACTCCCCCTGAGACACACGCAGAGAGTGGGTCCAGCACCCCTCGAGCAATTGGGGTTAAGTGCCTTGCTCATGGGCAAAGCAACATATTTTGTTCACCTTGTCGGCGCTGGTATTTCAACCAGCGACCTTTCGGTTACTGGCCCAACGCTCTAACCTTGAGGCTACCTGCCGCTGAGTTGTGGAAGCAGAACCAATCCAATACCCCAGACGAGACCTGTGACTTCTCTCTCTGATGGATGTTTTTTTACCTGCTAAGGGAACCAAAAAAATATGAGCCACACAAGAAAGGCATTGACGGAGGCAACGTGCTAAACTCCTTTCTTTCTCACCCGGCCAAGCCAGATCAACAGAGTGGTATAACGTTACGGCGGCACTCGCTGACATCACCGCGCCGCGGCACATTCACAGGGGCCACCTGTGCTCTCGAGATTTTCACTGAATTCACACATCATCCAGTGACACACCCGATCCACTTGCATCATGATACTGTACATCCACTCACACCCGATAGCATAGCAACCATATCCAATACCCAGGCAACCATATCCAACACCCAGGCAACCATATCCAACACCCAGGCAACCATATCCAACACCCAGGCAACCATATCCAACACCCAGGCAACCATATCAAACACCCAGGCAACCATATCCAACATCCAGGCAACCATATCCAGACACCCAGGCAACCATATCCAGACACCCAGGCAACCATATCCAACACCCAGGCAACCACATCCAACACCCAGGCAACCATATCCAACACCCAGGCAACCATATCCAACACCCAGGCAACCATATTTGTATTTGTATTGCCAAGGCAGCAGCTACTCTTCCTGGGGTCCAGCAACATAAGACAGTTAAATACAGTTTAAAATACTACATGACATTACATTTCATAACACCTTACCCAACACTTTCAGTGTGTTCCCTCAGACCACCACTCCACCACCACATATTTACAATACAACATCCATGTGTACGTGTGTGTAGAGTGCGTGTCTTATCATGTGTATGTGTGTCTGTGCATGTGTGTGTGTCTCTTCAAAGTCCCCGCTGTTCCATAAGGTATATTTGTATCTGCTTTTTAAATCCAATTATACTGCTTGCATCAGTTACCTGATGTGGAATATGGCTCTATGTAGTACTGTGCACCTCCCATAGTCTGTTCTTTGAGCCATGAGAGATGTACATGCATGTCATTAATGTTAGCTCTCCGTGTACATTTGAGGGCCAGCCGTGCTGCCCTGTTCTGAGCCAATTGTAATTTTCCGAGGTCCGTCTTTGTGGCACCTGACCACACGACTGAACAGTAATCCAGGTGCGACAAAACTAGAGCCTGTAGGACCTGCCTTGTTGATAGTGTTGTTAAGAAGGCAGAGCAACGCTTTATTATGGACATACTTCTCCCCATCTTAGCTACTGTTGTATCAATATGCTTTGACCATGACAGTATAAAATCCAGGGTTACTCCAAGCAGATTAGTCACCTCAACTTGCTCAATTTCCACATTATTTATTACAAGATTTAGTTGAGGTTCATGGTTTAGTGAATCATTTGGCCCAAATAAAATGCATTTAGTTTTTTTTTAATATTAATATTAAATTATACTTATTCATTGCCACCCATTCTGAAACTAACTGTAGCTCTTTGTTAAGTGTTGCAGTGATTTCAGTCGCTGTAGTAGCTGACGTGTATAGTGTTGAGTCATCCACATATATAGCCACACTGGCTTTACTCAAGGCCAGTGGCATGTCATTTGTAAAGATTGAAAAAAGTAAGGGGCCTAGACAGCTGCCCTGGGAAATTCCTGATTCTACCTGGATTATGTTGGGGAGGCTTCCATTAAAGAACACCCTCTGTGTTCTGCTAGACAGGTAGCTCTTTATCCACAATATAGCAGGGGGTGTAAAGCCATAACACATATGTTTTTTCATCAGCAGACTATGATCAATAATGTCAAACTGCCCCCACAATCTTTTTATCATCAATTTCTCTTAGCCAATCATCAGTTATTTGTGTAAGTGCTGTGCTTGTTGAATGTCCTTCCCTATAAGCATGCTGAAAGTGTTGTCAATTTGTTTACTGTAAAATAGCATTGTATCTGGTCAAACACAATTTTTTCCAATAGTTTACTAAGGGTTGGTAACAGGCTGATTGGTCGGCTATTTGAGCCAGTAAAGGGGGCTTTACTATTCTTGGGTAGCGAAATGACTTTTGCTTCCCTACAGGCTTGAGGGCACACACTTTCTAGTAGGCTTAGATTGAAGATATGGCAAATAGGAGTGGCAATATCATCCGCTATTCTCCTCAGTAATGTTCCATCCACGTTTTCAGACCCCGGTGGCTTGTCATTGTTGATAGACAACAATAATCTTTTCACTTCTTACACACTCACTTTACGGAATTCAAAATTACAATGCTTGTCATTCATAATTTGATCAGTAATACTTGGATGTGTAGTGTCAGCGTTTGTTGCTGGCATGTCATGCCTAAGTTTGCTAATCTTGCCAATTAAAAAATCCTTAAAGTAGTTGGCAATATCAATGGGTTCTGTAATGAATGAGCCATCTGATTCAATGAATGATGGAGCTGAGTTTGTCTTTTTGCCCAAAATGTCATTTAAGGTGCTCCAAAGCTTTTTCCTATCATTCTTTATGTAATTTATCTTTGTTTAATAGTATAGTTTCTTCTTCTTTTTGTTCAGTTTAGTCACAGGATTTCTCAATTTGCAGTATGTTTGCCAATCGGTTGGGCAGCCTGACTTATTTGTCATTCCTTTTGCCTCATCCCTCTCAACCATACAATTTCTCAATTCCTCGTCAATCCACGGGGATTTAACAGTTTCTACAGTCATTTTCTTAATGGGTGCGTGCTTATTAGTAACTGGGATAAGCAATTTCATAAATGTGTCAAGTGCAGCGTCTGGTTCCCCTCATTACACACCACAGACCAACAAATATTATTTACATCAACAACATAGGAATCACTACAAAACTTATTGTATGACCTCTTAGACACTATATTAGGCCCAGCCTTTGGAACTTTGGTTTTCCCAGATATGGCTACTATATTGTGATCACTACAGCCGATTGATTTGGATACTGCTTTAAAGCAAATTTCTGCAGCATTAATAAAGATGTGATCAATACATGTTGATGATTTCAGGGCATTCAGGGCAGTAAGAGGGACATAAATTAGGCTAATTACATTGTGTCTTCCAACACCCCTGGGATAATGTACATTTGCTGAAGCATTATGACAACTCAGTGGCACAATGGTAGGGATTAACTGAGCTGGGCTTGGGTCATTGATAATTCATTGTCCGCAGCCTTATGATGCTGTGAAAGGATACAAGAACCAAAATGATTTGGGTGGATCCCATCCTCCTTATAAAACAAGCTTTGTTTCCAGAAGGTATCAAAATTGTCAATAAATGTTACACCCACAGAGCTGCAATAGTCTCGTAGCCAGTTATGGAGGGATAAAAGTCTGCTGAACCGTTCAATGCCACGGTTTAGGGAGGTCAGAGGGCCAGATATTATGGGGTGTTTGTTGGTGTCAAGTAGTGACCCAATCAGTTCTTTAAAATACATATTCAGCTGTTCTGAGCTGCCCTTCATAATGTCATTGAATCCCACATTAACTATGATAAACTCAATTTCCTGATACAGGTTTAAAATGTTTGGGAGCAGCTTATTGATGTCCTGTACTTGTGCTCCTGGATAGCACAAAGTTTTTGCTCCAGTGACTGAGACATTTCTCACTATTGAACTGCCCAATACAATGGCTGGAGAAGAGAATGGAGAAACCCAGCACCCAGGCAGCCATATCCAGCACCCAGGCAGCCATATCCAACACCCAGGCAGCCATATCCAGCACCCAGGCAGCCATATCCAGCACCCAGCCCTTGCTGCAACTGCTTTATCTCATGTGACAGAAGAGGAACAGGAGAGGAACAGGAGGGAGAGAGGAGGGAGGAGAAGTGAGGGAGGGCGGACGCGAGGGGAGATGAGGGAGGGGGGCGTGGGGATAGCGTGCAAGGAGCTAATGGACCGTTTTTACCTCAAACTGGTCACATTAGTAGACCGCAATCAAAACATTTCGGAAGTGCCAAGTTTACATGCTTTACATTTCAAATGGCAAAGACCTGCTGTTTATTTTTCTTGATGTGCTGATTTTCCACTGCCGCGGGCGACAGGGGTGGACTGGGACAAGAATTAAGCCCTGGCATCCACATCACCACCTACATCACTGTGCGCGCCGCCAACTCACGGTAAGTGAGGTGTCAATGTAGAATGTTCTCTTTCTACTGTACGTTTATAGGCACCCTTTCTGTTTTACGATCCATGAGTCGGAGCAGGTCTCTTTGCTGATGACGCATTTTACTTTGAATATGACTTTGCAGGACCTCAGCTCTGTCTTTCAGAAAACTGGGCCGGCCCATCCTGGTAGGGAGGCTGGCCGTTGCCCACTGATCAGCCAAAGGCTCATTATAGATTATAACAGGAAAAATCTTTAAAAATTAATCTTAACAGGCTTAAATGTCACTTTTTATTTATTTATATTTTTTTATGAAAACAAATATTTTTGTGTGAGTCAATTTTGACCAGCCCACCCAACAAAAGAATGGTCCAGCCCATCTGGCATTTGCCAGAATTGCCAGATGGCCAATCCCCCGTTGGCGGGCGAAAGACTGCCATCAGCGATGGAGGGAACTAGGAGGGAATTTCATGGAAAATCTGAAGCGGATCGGTTCCATATCTAGAAACAACCCCTAAGTTTTGTCCTGTTAATACTACTAGCTGCTTAGCAATTTTATGAAGTTGGCTTTAGCTAGCCCAGATAGATTCCCAATCTCCCAACCTTGTAACTAGCTACCAAGAAGCCATTTCAGGCTATCAATCACGTTAGAGTAGCTAACTTCTCTAACTATCTTAGCTGGCATGCCTGCTGTCAAGATTGGTAGACTTCAAAAAAGCAAGCAATAACTAAATGTACCAAATAAGACTCACATTCCTTTCAATCTTTTACCAAGATTTGAGCAAAGATGCAGAGAAGCATATTTAGTTTCTTTAACAAAAATAACCACCAGTCAGGAGGATATAGACAGCTCAAGAGGTAGGTTTAGACATGCAGAAAAATATATAATTATATACAAAATATACATTATTTGTATTACATAGCATAATGATTAAGGTTCTAGATTGCAGGAAAAAGCTGTTTCAGGTGTCTGAAAAATGTTACATTCTCCAATTTACGGACGGGGAGCCAAGCACCCCTCCGGCCAACCCCACAGCCATCCTCACATACTTTCTGCCCCCTCAGATTTTTGGAGTGCATGACGCCCTTGAATATGATGTTAGGGGAAGTCAAGGAGGTCTGCGGTGTGCTTGTGAAGACATTTCATCATTGAGACAGTCATTCAGAAACACCAGTGACTATTAACGTCACCTACCAAGCTCTTTCGGAAAAACACAGGGTTTTCAATGCCATTCACCCCTTCCCTACAGTCTCTAATGTCAAATGAGCTCATGAAAGATCTGAATTTCAAATCTATTTTATAGAACGTTGTAACGTCTATTCACTAGCGCTGGATTTGTTTCCACTTTGCCCTGTGGTCCCATCTTCATACAGAACGTTGTAACGTCTACATTTAAGACCTACATCTGGGCTTCTGGAGTTTGGGTTCATATGTGACTGACCTTGGGCCAAAAATCACTCTCCCACGTGACACGACTCCTGGTTTAATAAGGTTGGAAAAAGAAAATCGACTGTCCAGGGGAAAGTTTATGAAGAGACATCAACGCTAGGTGTAGTTTTTCAACTCTACTCGCTCTCTTGCACGGACCTGCCCTTATCCCGTCAGACAATAGAGACCAGAAAACATGTTGACGTGTGAGTCATTTAGCAGACGCTCTTCTCCAGAGCCACTTACAGTTAGTGCATACATCTTAAGATGGCTGGGTGAGACAACCACATAGCACAGTCACAGGAAGTACATTTTCCCTCAATAAAGTAGTTATCAGCTAAGCCAGAGCTAGGACTACTAAACATTCACAGAGCCAAAGAAAGAACAATCAAATGTGACAGAAGGTTGGGCATGTCATTGAGCACTGGACCGTGACAATGATCAATAAGGCCCAAGAAAGTTATTTGTTTAAACAATTCAAATAATTCAAATCAGCCATCACCCGCCTTATATCTCCAATGAGAGAGTTCTCAAGAAAATTAGTAAGATTGTCTCACCCAATGTTCAAGAAAGGCCTTTTTCCCTTTATTCAGATTACAACCTCTCACTTTCAGTTATTTGAAAAGGAAATAATCTCCCAAATGTCACTATTTCTAAAACAAGCCATAGAAAGTTGGTTGCAATTTCAATTTAATCCTCCAGAAACGACAGAACAAATAATGCAACAAATATTGTGGTTAAATTCAAATATACCAATTGACAAAAAACCTTTATTTTTTGACAGAATGTTTAAAAAATGTATAATCTTCGTAAATGATATAATCGGTAGGACTGGTGGAGTTATGTCGCACATGCAGCTAACAAAAACATATGGAAATGTCTGCTCTACCCAAAATTACAACCAAATAATTGCAGCCTTACCGCAAAAGTGGAAGAGGAAAGTGGAAGGGGGAGAAAGTAAGGAACTTGTCTGTCGGCCTTGCATTAAAGAACATAATTGGTTAAGGAAAACTGTGATAAATAAAAAAGTATATCAGTTTCACTTAAGGACCAAAGGATTGACAGCCGTCCCATATAGATTGCAAAATAGTTGGGAAGAGATCTTTGACGTACCGATCCCATGGCATAGTGTTTATGAACTGACACGCAAAACGACACCGGATTAAAAAATTAGAATCTTTCAATTTAAATTATTATATAAAATTCTTGCTACCAATATAATGTTATTTATATGGGGGATACAATCTTCCCAGCTCTGCAGATTTTGCTGTGAAGAGACAGAATCATTAGATCATTTGTTTTGGTTCTGTCCATTTGTAGCTTGTTTTTGGACACAGGTCCAGGAATGGCTAAAGGATTGCAATATTTACCTGGAACTAACCTTGCAGATAGCATTACTGGGTGATCTGAAAAGTCATAGTCAATCAATCAATAATATAATAATACTTTTAGCAAAAATGTTTATTTTTAATTCACAATCTGTAGAAGCAATGAGAATAGAAAGGTTCAGAACTTTTGTAAAACATCACAGTACGGTTGAAATATATATGGCAAATAGAAATCCTATATGGATGGGGTTAAGAGATAGATGGGAGGTATTGAATAGAGTTGAAGGATGGGACTAATAACAAATAACAACAAATAATAACAAAGATAGCTAATAATGTAAGCATACTGTGTCCATAATAAGTATATAGGTTATAGGTTGAGAGCTTTTATGAAAGAGCACAGTTAGAAAGATATGGCATATAGAAGCAAACCGGATGGACATCATGAAAATGATCGGAGAGGTTGAGAGTAGAAGAAGTTCAGGAGCAAAAAAATTAAAATTTAAAAAAAAATATATATATATATATAATAGAATTTTTGTAAAATTAACTCTGTCCATAAGGTGTAGATAGTAAGTATAGACCGGAAGTAGAGGCCTGGGCGTTGTTGTTCACTAATTTACTCCAAGTAGGGAAAGGATGGTGGGGTTGAAAAGTAATAAAGGGGAGTATATATATAAAAAAATATATATAAAATAAAAACATGGGGGATTGGAAGTGATGCAGACAATTACATTGATAGAAGATACAATCTATCTGCAATATTAAGCTGATCCATTCCCCCCCCCCAAAAAAAAAAAAAAAAAAAAAAAAATGAACAATCAAATGTGACAGAAGGTTGGGCATGTCATTGAGCACTGGACCGTGACAATGATCAATAAGGCCCAAGAAGGTTATTTGTTTAAACAATTCAAATAATTCAAATCAGCCATCACCCGCCTTATATCTCCAATGAGAGAGTTCCCAATAAAGAAGAGATGTTATATCTCCAATGAGAGAGTTCCCAATAAAGAACAGATGTTATATCTCCAATGAGAGAGTTCCCAATAAAGAACAGATGTTATATCTCCAATGAGAGAGTTCCCAATAAAGAACAGATGTTATATCTCCAATGAGAGAGTTCCTAATAAAGAACAGATGTTATATCTCCAATGAGAGAGTTTCTAATAAAGAACAGATGTTATATCTCCAATGAGAGAGTTCCCAATAAAGAACAGATGTTATATCTCCAATGAGAGAGTTCCTAATAAAGAACAGATGTTATATCTCCAATGAGAGAGTTCCTAATAAAGAACAGATGTTATATCTCCAATGAGAGAGTTCCTAATAAAGAAGGGCTGGTCTGTGGAAGAAAAGACATCAGCCCATCAAGGAGAAAAACAGAGGATTGGCGGATATCTGAGGAGGAGCATAAAGAGCACAGGCCCAATCTTACCCGAAACACCTCGATGGGAGAGGGCCAGATGTTTGATGCAGATTCGTGTTTCACTGTGCCCTTGGTGGAACTTAGTCTGCCGTGACAGACTTAATGGTGTTTAACCATTAATTCATTTGTCACCCCCATTAACTCCTTGGCTTTACCTCTATAACCAAATGAGCCCTTTCTCTATCTATATATAAGCCCTTTGTCTATCTGCAGCAAACATGCCATCGTGGCAGTTTCCCAACATTGATGGTGGGCATAGTGTTTTTCCTGTATAAATCCAATCCATTATTATTATTATTATTATTATTATTATTATTATTATTATTATTATTATTATTAAACTAATATTCTGATGTCTTAAGGAGTTCACATTCATTACCATACACATAGTGTACTTACTGTATATCTACCTCTGAGGGATACAGTACTGTATATCTACCTCTGAGGGATACAGTACTGTATATCTACCACTGAGGGATACAGTACTGTACATCTACCTCTGAGGGATACAGTACTGTATATCTACCTCTGAGGGATACAGTACTGTATATCTACCACTGAGGGATACAGTACTGTATATCTACCTCTGAGGGATACAGTACTGTATATCTACCACTGAGGGATACAGTACTGTATATCTACCACTGAGGGATACAGTACTGTATATCTACCACTGAGGGATACAGTACTGTACATCTACCTCTGAGGGATACAGTACTGTATATCTACCACTGAGGGATACAGTACTGTATATCTACCTCTGAGGGATACAGTACTGTATATCTACCTCTGAGGGATACAGTACTGTATATCTACCTCTGAGGGATACAGTACTGTATATCTACCACTGAGGGATACAGTGATATATATCTACCACTGAGGGATACAGTACTGTATATCTACCACTGAGGGATACAGTACTGTACTGCTACCTATGAGGGATACAGTACTGTACAGTCATGGTCAAAAGTTTTGAGAATGACACAAGTATTAGTATTCACAAAGTTTGCTGCTTCAGTGTTTTTAGATATTTTTGTCAGATGTTACTATGGTATACTGAAGTATAATTACAAGCATTCCACAAGTGTCAAAGGCTTTTATTGACAATTACATTAAGTTTATGCAAAGAGTCAATATTTGCAGTGTTGACCCTTCTTTTTCAAGACCTCTGCAATCCACCATGGCATTCTGTCAATTAACTTCTGGGCCACATCCTGACTGATGGCAGCCCATTCTTGCATAATCAATGCTTGGGGTTTGTCAGAATTTGTGGGTTTTTGTTTGTCCACCCGCCTCTTGAGGATTGACCACAAGTTCTCAATGGGATTAAGGTCTGGGGAGTTTCCTGGACCCAAAATGTCGATGTTTTGTTCCCCGAGCCACTTAGTTATCACTTTTGCCTTATGGCAAGGTGCTCCATCATGCTGGAAAAGGCATTGTTTGTCACCAAACTGTTATTGGATGGTTGGGAGAAGTTGTTCTCTGAGGATGTGTTGGTACCATTCTTTATTCATGGATGTGTTCTTAGGCAAAATTGTGAGTGAGCCCACTCCCTTGGCTGAGAAGCAACCCCACACATGAATGGTCTCAGGATGCTTTACTGTTGGCATGACACAGGACTGATGGTAGCGCTCACCTTGTCTTCTCCGGACAAGCTTTTTTCCGGATGCCCCAAACAAATCGGAAAGGGGATTCATCAGAGAAAATGACTTTACCCCAGTCCTCAGCAGTCCAATCCCTGTACCTTTTGCAGAATATCAGTCTGTCCCTCATGTTTTTCCTGGAGAGAAGTGGCTTCCTCGCTGCCCTTCTTGACACCAGGCCATCCTCCAAAAGTCTTTGCCTCACTTTGCGTGCAGATGCACTCACACCTGCCTGCTGCCATTCCTGAACAAGCTCTGCACTGGTGGTGCCCCGATCCCGCAGCTGAATCAACTTTAGGAGACGGTCCTGGCGCTTGCTGGACTTTCTTGGGCGCCCTGAAGCCTTCTTCACAACAATTGAACCTCTCTCCTTGAAGTTCTTGATGATCCGATAAATGGTTGATTTAGGTGCAATCTTACTAGCAGCAATATCCTTGCCCGTGAAGCCCTTTTTGTGCAAAGCAATGATGACGGCACGTGTTTCCTTGCAGGTAACCATGGTTAACAGAGGAAGAACAATGATTTCAAGCACCACCCTCCTTTTAAAGCTTCCAGTCTGTTATTCTAACTCAATCAGCATGACAGAGTGATCTCCAGCCTTGTCCTCGTCAACACTCTCACCTGTGTTAACGAGATAATCACTGACATGATGGCAGCTGGTCCTTTTGTGGCAGGGCTGAAATGCAGTGGAAATGTTTTTTGGGGATTCAGTTCATTTTCATGGCAAAGAGGGACTTTGCAATTAATTGCAATTCATTTGATCACTCTTCATAACATTCTGGAGTATATGCAAATTGCCATCATAAAAACTGAGGCAGCAGACTTTGTGAAAATTAATATTTGTGTCATTCTCAAAACTTTTGACCACGACTGTACATACATAGAAGCTTTAGAGACATGCCTATTATAAAGTATTTACTAGTTCAAATGAAACAGAAAATAGGAAGTGATCTTTTTAATCTTGATTCATGAATCTCCATAACTTTTCTTGATAATGTATGATTTATTAATGGACTTTTAGCCACTCTGAGATAGGTCAAATAAAGCCAGAAGGCCACACTAGTCATGAACAGGGAGCAAACAGACGTTGGAGTTTAGCCATAACCCATCATTCAGATAACCCTTCATTTCAGAACAATAACGGAACATTGCATTCACTTGATCCAAGAAGTGTCTTCCGAGCGTCACGCTGATTCATTCTTATCTTGCCAAGAGAGAAAAATGATAATTGTTAATAGGAACCAGCCGTAGGGACACCGGCCTGACACTTCTGGTTAAATTTACAGTCACATGTGGAGAGTGTTTTGCTGGGAAACATTTAAAAGTACCCCTCATCCTGCCAAACACTGATTTGATTTGACATGGTGTTAATTTCTGTTTTTTGAACTTATATCTACACACAACAGCGGAGAAAAACAACAATATATTAAATAGAATATCAACATTGAAATGTTTTATCATTCATGTCGCAGAGCGATAAACAAAACTTTTTTTTTTTACCTTTGGGAAGGAAGATATCGTACCACATCCTTACGCCCTTGTTCCCATAGGAATCTGATTACCTGAACAGATGCACCAGTCAAGCCTGAAATAGTTATCTAAAGGGAAGAGCTGGTTCCTCATACTAGTGCAGAAGCAGGTTCTAATGCATATCAGAAGAGTTCTGATATATGATTACACAGCCTGACTGTGACTGACCTGTTTAGACTACCCCATTGACAACAATGATTGGGATCATGAGAATTTTACTGGTGTGGCTAATTCCCAGACAGACACCCCAAGACGGACCGTACGAGTCCAACGAGCCCATCCTAGAACTCCAATCCGATTTCCCGGTGAGTGGAGTGGAGAAAAGAGGGAAGGGCTTTGGCCAGTCATGAGGATGTAAATCTGATACCATTACAGCATGTGATGAAAGCCACCTGCGCAAACAGCACTACAAACGCTGCCCTGTTCTCACAAAGAACCCTCCGTTTAATTAACTTTTAATTGAGGCCTGATCTCTGACAGCTGACTTTTGGATTTATGGAGGCCGGAATGTCTGTGAAGACTGATGCCTCCTTTGTGAATGGCCATTAAGCGTTGCGCAACGTCCATTCAGTGTGTTTGCTTATGACTAATAATCAACAATTTGTTCTATAATAAACTGTCTCCTCTGGCGACAGCTGTATTCATTAACGCTTGGTGAACGGCGTCTCTGTTGAACGCAGCGCCGGACAGTGAATTCACCATCCACCGGACTCCCAGGGAGGGCTGTGTCTACACAAGGGCAGCCGAGGAGCCGTTCAGCCAGAAATACCCCCCGAAAATAAATCATGATTTACAAAGCGCACTACAGAGTTATGCAATGTCAAAACATGTGGCCTCCATGCAAAACAAACCCTCGGCACGCAAGGCAAGAAGCCCCGGAGGCCAGTCTGACACTGGGGGAGCCAGGTCTGTGCACTCCCTGCTCTGTTAATGCTGGGCCTGTAGTGAGACATTTGAAAACGCTCACAGCAGTATGTTTCTCCCAATATAAGTAAATTGATTCCAACACGCAAAAGGTATCTAGTTTTCGAGAGGTTGGAGAGAAGAGGTGTCCTACGCTGATTGGTTCGACACTGAAAAACAATAGTTTCTGAAAGGCAATCAAGTACACAATAGCTCGCTGTTACGTTGCAGAGAGGAGGACCAATCATCACACAGACAGCACTTCCTGGTATTGTCCGTCAACATGTCAAACATCTTCATTCCCAAAATATGAAGACCAATCACAGCCTTCCTTTCAGTTGGCACTACACGTTCTGTTAGGAACTGGGATGGATCAGATAATAATAATATGCCATTTAGCAGACGCTTTTATCCAAAACGACTTACAGTCATGCGTGCATACATTTTTTTTTTGTGTATGGGTGGTCCCGGGGATCGAACCCACTACCTTGGCGTTACAAGCGCCGTGCTCTACCAGCTGAGCTACAGAGGACTACAGGAACTACAGGATAACTGAGGAAACCCAAAGCTGTCTATTGTAACAATGTTTCTCTGATTTAATTATACTGTACCAGAGTCCCTAGCAAACGTTTGGCAAGCAGGCATTGGCCCCAGGACCTTTCTTTCAGGTGGGGCAATAGACTTTTGATTTATTTTAATACAAAATATTGACACAAAAGCGTTCAAAAGTGGGACAAAGTACAGTTTTTTTTTTTTAGGCTGATATATCAACTGCCAAAATGTAGCTGTCCTTCACATCAGAGTGCTGCAGGTTTTCTGTGTGTATCTTGACCAATCAGATTACGGAGATCACAGGTCGCGCGGGCGCCGGGCACAACGCATGTCTAACAAAACTCAAAGCACGCTCTCCACTTTCCTATTTAGGCCCTATTTAGCAAACGTGATAACACATCACTCCTGACAGACACAAGCAAAAAATTCCATTTACATAAATGTTGCAGCAGCCTGCACCTAAACGTTGGTGAGCTGTCTAATAAACTAGGCTAGGCTACTAACAGCTTTAACTAGCGCTTGTTTTCTGTCTTTTTTAGGTGAGGGAGCGCAAAAAAACAAGTTTACACCGACAGATGTAGCCTATTGATTATAGAATCTGCATAAATTGCATCCTCCAATTGTAATGTCTGCCTATGCCCACATACTGTCTCAAGAAAATGTTATATTTTTTAATACACTCAAACACCAAGTTAGGCATACCTCATTTCAAAATAGGCCATCATCGCTGTCAATCATGAATTATAATTATTCACGTTTTAACCGGTGAAACGTCCAAACTGCATCTGTGTGCCAATCATCAATTTTTCATGGGAATATGCATTTAGATCTTCTTGAATTACTGTTTCGTGAGGGAATTAGAGCAGAGGATGTTAACGAACTATTAGCCTTTTTTTGTATTTTGTTTCAACCAAAGCATCTATCCTGCCTGGAGTTTTGGCGCGTGATAATTGTTCTTTGCCTATTCAGCTTCAGATAACCATCCTAAAATGTCAGTAGAAATGAGGAGGTGTTTTTGGTGTAACAGCAACGTTATAGTTCTACTATGCTATGCTATTATATTCGGTTCTGTTATGTAACATACTAATTCATCGTCATGTGATCTTGCAAGACATTGATTCAGCTTTGATCTAACTTTACTAAAATAGCAGCATTGTGAGAAGTGGTAATCTTCTATTTGTAATAATAATCATTAGTGGTGAGTAGGACTATTAGGCAACAGATCTTGATGAGGGTTATTTTAAACGATTGCAACGCCCTTTGTGGTGCTGAAAGGACAGCGGCAGGATCGCGCAATGATGTTAAAGATGTTGAACCAACTTGTAGTGCTGAAAGATGGCTGAAGGATTTGGTCAGTTCAGGAACAAATAACAATAATTTGCAATATAGCCTAATATATCTATGACTACGTGGTATAGCTGGTATGGCAACTGCTCGGCATCCGACCGTAAGGCGCTACAGAGGGTAGTGCGCACGGCCCAGTACATCACTGGGGCCCAAGCTTCCTGACATCCAGGACCTATATACTAGGTGGTGTCAGAGTAAGCCCCAAAAAATTGTCAAAGACTCCAGTCACCCAAGTCATAGACTGTTCTCTCTGCTAGGTCCAAAAGACTAGGTCCAAAAGACTCCTTAACAGCTTCTACCCCCAAGCCATAAGACTGCTGAACAATTAATCAAATGGCCACCCGGACTATTTACATTGATGTTCAACTTTCTGATTGGCTAAAGTGTTCAAGCGTCCGACGGGCCTCCACAGTGCTCATCATTCTCATCACCACCAGAGAGAAGAAACCATAATTTACCTCTAGGCTGCTATAGTTTTTCATGTAATTAAATATAATGTATTTAGAATAAAATTTGATTTGATTTGATAGAGCAAGCTCAGCCCTGTGAGTTCTACTGTCCAATCGTAGTTGTTGTCTCTGTGTCTGTGTAGAGGAACCCCCCCCCCCACCCCCCGTTAGTCTAGTCTAAACGTAAATCATATGAACTAGTACAAGGTAGCTGCAGTTTCACAGGGTTTTCATCCTCCCCAGGGCCAGGAGTTTTTTAAAACCATGTGACCTGATTAGAAAAACTCTGGTCCCATCATAGCCCATATAAAACTTTTTTTTTTACAAATGATGAATCACTGTTACAGGCTCCAGAGTTTTACCTGGTTAGGTTACCAGATCAGGAAAAACAGATCAGGGAAAACAACTCTGTAATTTACTCATCTTCATGGATTGTGGATTTACTTTGCACAAAATCCTCTAGTTTGCATTGCTCCATCACTCCAATCTCCGCAGAAAGTGTAAACATAATTTTGATCCCAATTTATTAGCGGTTCAATTTAGAAGTTCGCTTCGCAGAGATTCCATGTTTTCTCTGTTACGGGTGTTAATGTCTTGGGTGTGGTAGAGTGCTTGCTAAGAGCCCAACTAAAGGGTGTGAAATAGTAAGAGGGTGAAATAGCTAGAGGGTGAAATAGCTAGAGGGTGAAATAGTTAGAGGGTGAAATAGTAAGAGGGTGAAATAGTAAGAGGGTGAAATAGAGGGTGAAATAGAGGGTGAAATAGTTAGAGGGTGAAATAGTAAGAGGGTGAAATAGCTAGAGGGTGAAATAGCTAGAGGGTGAAATAGCTAGAGGGTGAAATAGCTAGAGGGTGAAATAGCTAGAGGGTGAAATAGTTAGAGGGTGAAATAGCTAGAGGGTGAAATAGCTAGAGGGTGAAATAGTTAGAGGGTGAAATAGTAAGAGGGTGAAATAGCTAGAGGGTGAAATAGTAGAGGGTGAAATAGCTAGAGGGTGAAATAGCTAGAGGGTGAAATAGCTAGTGGGTGAAATAGTTAGAGGGTGAAATAGCTAGAGGGTGAAATAGCTAGAGGGTGAAATAGCTAGTGGGTGAAATAGTTAGAGGGTGAAATAGCTAGTGGGTGAAATAGTTAGAGGGTGAAATAGTTAGAGGGTGAAATAGCTAGAGGGTGAAATAGTTAGAGGGTGAAATAGCTAGAGCAGGGGTGTCAAACGTACGGCCCGCGGGCCGGATCAGGCCCGCAAACGGGTTTAATCCGGCCCGCGAGATGATAAAAAAATATATATATATTTTGTAAAGTATAAAAATGCGCTGCAATTTTTCAATAAAATAAACTGCTGTTCCAATTGCGTCCACTGGATGGCGCAATAGCAATTGTGTTAAGCAAGCAAACTGTTTATACCGGGGCAGAGCAAGTAGGTCAAGCACGTGCAGCCAATGAGCTACTTTGTTTTGCCCGCGATATTTATTACGGCTTCTACTTTTAACATTATGTGCTTTGGCACCCTCATTGCCCCAATATGTCTCTGTCAAAAAAGAGAAAAGTGGACGCAGAGTGCAGAGTGTTCCAAGAAAAATTGTCATCCTATTTAATCACGGAATTGAATGGGAAAGCTGTATGTTTGGTGTGTTCAGAGCATGTTGCAGTGCTGAAAGAATATAACATTCGTCGCCACTATGTGAGTCTTCATGCCGACAAATATGACAACTTTCAAGGACAGCGGAGATGAGAGAAGGTGAATGAACTGTTGGCGGGTCTGAAGAAACAGCAGTCTGTGTTTACTCACAGCCGAGACATCAGTGACGCTGCAGTGAAAGCTAGCTACCTCATTGCTAATGAAATCGCAGTGGCTTCAAAACCATTTAGTGAGGGTGAATTTGTAAAAACATGCATGATGAAGGCAGCGGAGATTGTGTGCCCTGAAAAGCGGCAGGCTTTTGCAAATATCAGCCTGACAAGAAACACAGTTGCAGACAGGATTTCCGATCTTTCAGTGGATTTGGACAGCCAGTTGAAGCAAAAAGTAAAGTCATTTATTGCGTTTTCGGTTGCAATTGATGAAAGCACGGACATTACAGATGTTGCACAACTGGCAATTTTTTCATCCGCGGAGTTGATGACACATTGACCGTCACCGAGGAGTTCGTGGAGTTGGTGCCAGATGACAGATACAACGACAGCAGCTGATATTTTTACTGCACTCGTTGGCGTGCTGGACAGGGTCGGAGTGGACTGGTCCCGCGCTGTCAGCCTGGCTACAGATGGTGCGCCCTCAATGATCGGGAAAAAAGCAGGCGTTGTGACAAAGTTCAGAGAGAAAGTGCAATCTGCAAATGGAGGACGTGATTTTTTGACTTTTCACTGTATTTTGCACCAGGAGGCTTTGTGTTGCAAGTCATTAAAGATGGATAACGTCATGAAGGTGGTCATCCAAACTGTTAATTTCATCCGATCCAGAAGCCTGAATCACCGTCAGTTTGACAGCCTTCTCAGAGAGAAAGACCACATCTATGGCCTGCCATACCACACTGAGGTAAGATGGTTAAGCCGAGGTGCTGTGCTGAGGCGTTTCTTTGATTTACGAGAAGAAATTGAACAGTTCATGGAAGAAAAGGGCAAACCAGTGTTAGAATTTCATTCCGCAGAATGGATGCCGGACCTTGCATTTATGGTGGATGTTACAGAGCACCTGAATAACTTGAACAAACAGCTGCAAGGGCGCAACAAAGTTGTCACGCAGTATTATGACAGCATATGTTCTTTCAAGTTGAAGCTGTCATTGTGGGAGACGCAACTTGCCGGTGGTGATGCAGCTCACTTCCCCTGTCTGAAAAATGTGTGCGCGACCCAACATGTGGCAGACATGAAGCGGTTCAAAGATAAAATAACGGGACTGTTACGGGAGTTTGAGCAACGCTTTCAGATTTATGTTAATATGTTTTTATGTTGATGTGCTATTGTTTTTAATTGATTTTATTTTATTTGTATATTTAACCTATTCTTGACTCTGTGGTTCTTGCACTTGTTTGGGGAACAGGATTTCATTATTTTTATCTACATTTCTGCCTGAGAAATGACACCCTGATATAGTTCTGTGATCTGTGATATACTTCTGTGAATCACTGAGGCATTGTGTGTTTGTGTGTTCTTTGTCCTCAGAACTTTCAAATAACTTGAGGTGTTTTATGATTAATAGTGATGTTGTGAATAATGAATATGAATTCGGAGGACAGAAATTATTAAATATTAAAGCATTAGACCTATCACTAAAAGCTTCAGTCATACAAAAGTTATACTTAAATCCGAACTGGTTCTCAAGCAAATTAGTAAGATTGTCTCACCCACTGTTCAGGCCTTTTTCCCTTTATTCAGATTACAACCTCTCACTTTCAGTTATTTGAAAAGGAAATAATCTCCCAAATGTCACTATTTCTAAAACAAGCCATAGAAAGTTGGTTGCAATTTCAATTTAATCCTCCAGAAACGACAGAACAAATAATGCAACAAATATTGTGGTTAAATTCAAATATACTAATTGACAAAAAACCTTTCTTTTGACAGAATGTTTAAAAAAGGTATAATCTTCGTAAATGATATCATCGGTAGGACTGGTGGAGTTATGTCGCACATGCAGCTAACAAAAACATATGGAAATGTCTGCTCTACCCAAAATTACAACCAAATAATTGCAGCCTTACCGCAAAAGTGGAAGAGGAAAGTTGAAGGGGGAGAAAGTAAGGAACTTGTCTGTCGGCCTTGCATTAAAGAACATAATTGGTTAAGGAAAACTGTGATAAATAAAAAAGTATATCAGTTTCACTTAAGGACCAAAGGATTGACAGCCGTCCCATATAGATTGCAAAATAGTTGGGAAGAGATCTTTGACGTACCGATCCCATGGCATAGTGTTTATGAACTGACACGCAAAACGACACCGGATTCAAAAATTAGAATCTTTCAATTTAAATTATTATATAAAATTCTTGCTACCAATAGAATGTTATTTATATGGGGATACTATCTTCCCAGCTCTGCAGATTTTGCTGTGAAGAGATAGAATCATTAGATCATTTGTTTTGGTTCTGTCCATTTGTAGCTTGTTTTTGGACACAGGTCCAGGAATGGCTAAAGGATTGCAATATTTACCTGGAACTAACCTTGCAGATAGCATTACTGGGTGATCTGAAAAGTCATAGTCAATCAATCAATAATATAATAATACTTTTAGCAAAAATGTTTATTTTTAATTCACAATCTGTAGAAGCAATGAGAATAGAAAGGTTCAGAACTTTTGTAAAACATCACAGTATGGTTGAAATATATATGGCAAATAGAAATCCTATATGGATGGTGTTAAGAGATAGATGGGAGGTATTGAATAGAGTTGAAGGATGGGACTAATAACAAATAACAACAAATAATAACAAAGATAGCTAATAATGTAAGCATACTGTGTCCATAATAAGTATATAGGTTGTATGTTGGGAGCTTTTGGGAAAGATGCACAGTTAGAAAGATATGGCATTTAGAAGCAAACCGGATGGACATCATGAAAATGATCGGAGAGGTTTAGAGTAGAAGAAGTTCAGGAGCAAAAAAATAAATAAATAAATATGTGTGTATATATATATATATATATATGTATATGTGTGTATGTATATATATATATATATATATATATATATATATATATATATATATATATATGTGTGTATATATATATGTGTGTATGTATATGTATGTATATATATGTATATATATATATATGTATATATATATATATATATATATATATATATATGGATATAGAATTATTGTAAAATTAACTCTGTCCATAAGGTGTAGATAGTAATTATAGACCGGAAGTAGAGGCCTGGGCGTTGTTGTTCACTAATTTACTCCAAGTAGGGAAAGGATGGTGGGGTTGAAAAGTAATAAAGGGGAATATATATATATAAAAATAAAAATAAACATGGGGGATTGGAAGTGATGCAGACAATTACATTGATAGAAGATACAATCTATCTGCAATATTAAGCTGATCCATTCCCCCAAAAAAAAAAAAAAAAAAAAAAAAATTTAAATAGTGATGTTGTGCTTTTGGACACTGTCCTCAGGCTCCAGCTTTATGTTTATATGTTTTTATGTTGATGTGCTATTGTTTTTAATTGATTTTATTTTATTTGTATATTTAACCTATTCTTGACTCTGTGGTTCTTGCACTTGTTTGGGGAACAGGATTTCATTATTTTTATCTACATTTCTGCCTGAGAAATGACACCCTGATATAGTTCTGTGATCTGTGAAACAGTTCTGTTAATCACTGGGGCATTGTGTGTTTGTGTGTTCTTTTTCTTTAGAATTTTCAAATAAACCTGACGTGTTTTATGATTAATAGTGATGTTGTGCTTGTACTATTTTGGACACACTGTCCTCAGGCTCCAGCTTTATGTTGTATGTTGATCGTATTAAAACAAAGAAAACAATCTGAAGTTGTTGTTTTTAAGTTATATATACCATGATTTTTCCGGTCCGGCCCACTTGGGAATAGATTTTCCTCCATGTGGCCCCTGAGCTAAAATGAGTTTGACACCCCTGAGTTAGAGGGTGAAATAGTTAGAGGGTGAAATGAGAGATTAATCTGATGATACTATGAAATCTAAGACTCCTGGAGCTGGATACCTCAATTTATACCAGGACCATCTGTTGGGGAAATGGCAGTGCAGCATCACCAGTAAACTGTTTTAAAAGTCCCTGGTCATAAAGTGATCCTATCATTGTTCTCTTCTCATTATGGACACAGACGGTTTGACTCTGGGGAGAGAGGGCTGGCGGAGGCCATTTCCTGGTTAACACCAGAAGGACGTCATCCTATTGTGTTATGTCCCATGGACATGCCATTTCCTGCCCATGATGACTAAAGGCTTTCCAACACTGTTCGTCGGACTCAGTCTTTTAGAATTATTACATGTCACATTGTGCGATGTTACCAAATTAAAATATTAATATTAACCTGGGCAGATGGTACGATTTGCTTCAGTTCTGTCGTCACATTCTGCGATTGGCTTGCTAGGCTACTGCAGCGATGTATTTGATCTGAGCATGTGCCAGCACCAGCAGCGCAAGTGGTTACAGAAAAACTGAAAGTATGCTTCTTAGAAATAGTTTTTCGCATAAAAACATTATATGTCAGAACTCAGAATCAAATAGGCTTCCCAAAAATAAAATAGCGATGTGGTAGTTTATTTTTGATTGCCGATTTTGTGCATTTATCAAAATCCCATCAGGTAGTCTGATTTTAGATGTGTCCATGTAAACAGGATTATTAGGGAAATCGTCCTTCTTGCAAAGCATGTAAACGTTTAAATCAAACTATTTTATTAATCTGACTCCTGTAGCTCAGTTGGTAGAGCATGGCGCTTGCAACGCCAGGGTTGTGGGTTCGATTCCCACGGGGGGCCAGTATGAAAAATGTGTGCACTCACTAACTGTAAGTCGCTCTGGATAAAAGCGTCTGCTAAATGACTAAAATGTAAAATGTATTCAAAATAATCGTATTATTGTGTGCTCAGTGCCGGCTGTGTTCCTATTGGTCAGTTACCGGGATCTTATTGGTCAGTTACCGGGATCCTATTGGTCAGTTACCGGGTTCTGCTCGTAACACAAGCCCACACTACACGATAAGGAACTTTGTCAGAGCCTACGACCGCACGTAGTGGTACTTAATTTGGTAGACATAGACCCTGTCACACTGATCGAGCCAAGACGTCCGACTGTTGTTTACGACCTAAGAATTTGCCCACGACGTGGACATTTTGTCTGGGACGGTAAAACGGTGGCATAAGATGGCTAAAATCTTACAGTCTGTGCGGGCCTTTAGATGACCACCGCCGCCCATTAAGAAAATTTGTGGTGAATGACGGAAGAACAGTGACTGCCCAAGAGATTATCAGGCCAGTTAGAGAGTTAATTCATATCATCATTATCATCTCTCTGTTTGTTTTACAGGCCACTACAGGTTAATGTTAGAGGCCCTGTTGAATCAAAACCACTAAGTAGATTTCTGGAGGAAGTATGATAAATATTATTCCTCCCAAACTGCAAACAGAGTTTAAATCAAAAAGTTGTTTAGTTGTGCTGGTATACGGTACATAAATCCCAAAGAGTATTCGTGCAGCACAAGATTCATATTTTACACAACGATTAATCTCAGCACAAACATTCAAATCTACAGCGCGTACATCCCTATCCTGACTCAAGCCATAACTGTCATAACACATTGAGAAAAGGCCATACCAAAAGCATGCAGTAGCTTAAGGGAGGAAGGCTTGGCACAGGCTGACAGTGTAATGTATTGCTTCCACAGGGTGCATTGACTCTGACTGCACTCGCAGAATGTGTCTTAATTGGCTAGGAGCCCGCTAATCCCACAGAGTCACAGCACAGCCAGTGTGACAGGCGCTCTGGACAGGAGGGAGAGGAGGGAGAGAGAGAGAGAGAGAGAGAGAGAGAGAGAGAGAGAGAGAGAGAGAGAGAGAGAGAGAGAGAGAGAGAGAGCGAGAGAGAGAGAGAGAGGGAGAGAGAGAACAGAGAGAGAGAGAGAGAGAGAGAGAGGGAGATAGAGAAGGAGAGAGAGAGAGAGAGAGAGAGAGAGGAGAGAGAGGGAGAGAGAGAGAGAGAGAGAGAGAGAGAGAGAGAGAGAGAGAGAGAGAGAGAGAGAGAGAGAGAGAGAGAGAGAGAGAGAGAGAGAGAGAGAGAGAGAGAGAGAGAGAGAGAGAGAGAGAGAGAGAGAGAGAGAGAGAGAGAGAGAGAGAGAGAGAGAGAGAGAGAGAGAGAGAGAGAGAGAGAGAGGGAGCAATTTATTGGTGGAGGGATGTAATGTAACTGTAAATATTGACATTTAGAGCAGGACAAAACAGCAGCACTGTCCCCCCGTGGGGAAAGCTGTCATCCCCCCCTGCGGTTCTCTACATTGAATGATTCCTACATGGATTCGATGTGCTGGACTATGGTCGAGGCTATCATTTTCATTCGCACGCAATCTGATTATAATGCAACCCTTCAACAGGGTCTCTCTGTCTCTCTCTTTCTGTCTCCCTCCTGTTGAACTCAATAATATACTTATTATAGGCTTTTGAGGGTTTTTATCTGGAAGGAGATTAAGACAAATTACTGTACATTCAGCATTAACTAGAGAGGTTCATGAACAATGAATTGAGGAATGTGATAATGGCGGCCTGGTGGCTTCAAAGCTCTTAATGGCCAAGGCAGTGTCAGCAATCCAGGGTTTATATACGTCATTGGTCAGGAACTGTGTTGTCTGTTGTCTGAGGGGCCAGTGTCAAGGGGCCAGGGTCCGGTCTAGAAGCACGGTTTCGACTGCTCCTACAGTTTTGCTTCGGTACTGCAGTTTAACTGACGCCCGGGCCAGAAAGAAAATGTCCATAGACTGCCACACAGAGAAGTCTGATTTGAACATTCCTAATAAGAGACTTTAGTCATCACCTTTATGCACAAAACATCATTGAATTATTAAAATAATTATCACTGAGGCTGATTTTTTTCCATCACTCACAGCCGAAGATATTAATATTTTATATTCATCCAATGTCTGCCATGTTTTTGGATGACGCGACGACGTCGTCGCTCCTCGCGCTGCTTCCTGTGCGCGCTGAGTGCTAGCAGAGATATTAGAGAAAGGAGGAAATAGGAATCCAATTGGGCAATGAATGGGGGGAATGTATAACACCCACCCTAACACACTGTCGACCAATCGCGATCACGTTGTCATGGTTGTCATGGTGCGTCACACGGTTGCTAAGCTAATCGTCACGCAATACCTTGTCAAAGTCAGGGTTTGAGTCGAGACACCTATTTTCCTCTGAAGGTCGTAATGTCATGATTTCAAAGCTATACAATATTACAGAGAACAAGTTCATTATCTCACATCTCAGATTTGTTTTTGTAATGTTGTACTTCTTGTTGACGAAATTCATGCTAACGTTGGGTTAACGATCGCCCAAAAGACTCCCATTTGCTTCTTGAAGGAGAGCTCTCCATGTCCCAGTATCACCCAGAATGCTTTGCGCGGCCCATTGACGACGCAATAAAGAATTCCAATGGCGATTCCTATCTCTGGTGCTAGTGAACATGTGCTGTTGGTCCTATAAACCGGATGCAACCCGGATATAGACGGTCCACTGAATGCGAACGTGAGTAGATTACCTAGAAAACAGAGGTTTGGACATCTTGGACTCAGTCTCATTATACATTTTAGTAATTTAGCAGACGCTCTTATCCAGCGCGACTTACAGTTAGTGAGCGCATATTATAATTTTTTTCATACTGGCCCCCCGTGGGAATCGAACCCATAACCCTGGCGTTGCAAGCGCCATGCTCTACCAACTGAGCTACACGGGGCCACCTTAGTCTGAATGAATGACACCACCCACAGAGAAGGGTTTTACAGGCTTCATATGCATCACTGGTAATGGGACATTATAGGGACCATTGCAATTCTATTGAAGTGACTTTAAGGGAGGGAGACTGAGCTCTTCTCTCCCAAACAAGCAGCATATGTGACCAGTCATTCATTCATTCATCCATTCATTCACTGATCATTTCCACCCAGTTATGGCATCAGACAGGAATCTTTCCTTGATATTTCATGTGATCCCGATACTGGAACAGGACAGCCCGGAGGCTCCGTGAGTGAGCCCTGCTGACAGAAATAACCCTTTTTTTATCCCATCTGAGCATGCTCTCCTTTTTAACTCCTCCTGTTTCATTTGCTCTTTTCTTTTGGTTCCCTCAACAGTCAACAGGCTATTAAATGCTAAGAACAAGAGCAGTACCCATCAACAGCTCTCACTGCGCCCTTCTGGCCGCCTCCTGTGAAGGATTGCTGTGTGTGTGTCTGTGTTTGTGTGTGTGTGTGTGTGTGTGTGTGTCTGTGTGTGTGTGTGTGTCTGTGTTTGTGTGTGTGTGTGTGTGTGTCTGTGTGTGTGTGTGTGTGTGTCTGTGTTTGTGTGTGTGTGTTTGTGTGTGTGTGTTTGTGTGTGTGTGTGTGTGTGTGTGTGTCTGTGTTTGTGTTTGTGTGTGTGTGTGTGTGTGTGTGTCTGTGTGTGTGTGTGTGTGTGTGTGTGTGTGTGTGTGTGTGTGTGTGTGTGTGTGTGTGTGTGTGTGTGTGTGTGTGTGTGTGTGTGTGTGTGTGTGTGTGTGTGTGTGTGTGTGTGTGTGTGTGTGTGTGTGTGTGTGTGTGTGTGCGTGTATGTGTGTGTGTGTGTGTGTGTGTGTGCGTGTGTACTTGTTATCCTACAGTACCAGTCAGAAGTTTGGACACACACAGGTTTTTTTTTCTTTATTTTTACTATTTTCTACATTGTACAAAACTATGAAATAACACATATGGAATGATCTAGTAACCATCAAGCGCTATGATGAAACTGGCTCTCATGAGGACCGCCACAGGAATAGAAGACCCAGAATTACCTCTGCTACAGAGAATAAGTTCATTAGAGTTACCAGCCTCAGAAATTGCAGCCCAAATAAATGCTTCACAGAGTTCAAGTCACAGACACATCTCAACATCAACTGTTCAGAGGGGACTGTGTGAATCAGGCCTTCATGGTCGAATTGCTGCAAAGATACCACTACTAAAGGACACCAATAAGAAGAAGAGACCTGCTTGGGCCAAGAAACACGAGCAATGGACATTAGACAGGTGGAAATTTGTCCTTTGGTTTGGAGTCCAAATTGACGATTTTTGGTGTCTTTGTGAGAAGCGGTGTGGGTGAACGGATGATCTCCGAATGTGTATTTCCCACCGTAAAGCATGGAGGAGGAGGTGTTATGGTGTGGGGGTGCTTTGCTGGTGACGCTGTCTGTGATTAACCAGCATGGCTACCACAGCATTCTGCAGCGATACGCCATCTCATCTGGTTTGGGCTTAGTGGGACTATCATTTGTTTTTCAACAGGACAATGACCCAACACACCTCCGGGCTGTGTAAGGGCTATTTGACCAAGGAGAGTGATGGAGTACTGCATCAGATGACCTGGCCTCCACAATCCCCCGACCTCAATCCAATTGAGATGGTTTGGGATGAGTCGGACCGCAGAGTGAAGGAAAAGCAGCCAACAAGTGCTCAGCATATGTGGGAACTCCTTCGAGACTGTTGGAAAAGCATTCCAGGTGAAGCTGGTTGAGAGAATGCCAAGAGTGTGCAAAGCTGTCATCAAGGCAATTTGAAGAATCTCAAATATAAAACAGATTTTGATTTGTTTAACACTTTTTTGTTTACTACATGATTCCACATGTGTTATTTCATAGTTTTGATGTCTTCACTATTATTCTACAATGTAAGAAATTGTCCAAATAAAGAAAAACCTTTAAATGAGTAGGTGTGTCCAGACTTTTGACTGGTAGCGTATGTCTATAAGCACGTGTCTGTATAAGCTCCTCTGTTAAAATGGGTAAGTGTTTTGAGGAAGCCCATGCTCATTTCTGCAGGGCTGGTCCCCTTTGCACTCCACTGTACGACAGATCGTTTTCATAACCACTTTTCTGAGGTCAGAGCCCAGTCTGCTGTAGTCACGCAATCCCCCGCCTGCCGGGCTTCGCTACACCACTACTACGCCAAGTGGCTCTTAAAGGGCCAGCACTCCCTTCCTTCCTGCTGCTGTAAGCTCAGCTCAGGACATTAACAGTCAACAGATGCTGTGACACAGCTGTGGTTGCTGCTTTTAGACTCATGGTTGTTATACTGTGTATATATACAGTGGGGGGGGGGGAAAGTATTTAGTCAGCCACCAATTGTGCAAGTTCTCCCACTTAAAAAGATGAGAGAGGCCTGTAATTTTCATCATAGGTACACGTCAACTATGACAGACAAATTGAGGAAAAAAAATCCAGAAAATCACATTGTAGGATTTTTAATGAATTTATTTGCAAATTATGGTGGAAAATAAGTATTTGGTCACCTACAAACAAGCAAGATTCCTGGCTCTCACAGACCTGTAACTTCTTCTTTAAGAGGCTACTCTGTCCTCCACTCGTTACCTGTATTAATGGCACCTGTTTGAACTTGTTATCAGTATAAAAGACACCTGTCCACAACCTCAAACAGTCACACTCCAAACTCCACTATGGCCAAGACCAAAGAGCTGTCAAAGGACACCAGAAACAAAATTGTAGACCTGCACCAGGCTGGGAAGACTGAATCTGCAATAGGTAAGCAGCTTGGTTTGAAGAAATCAACTGTGGGATCAATTATTAGGAAATGGAAGACATACAATCCCACTGATAATCTCCCTCGATCACGCAAGATCTCACCCCGTGGGGTCAAAATGATCACAAGAACAGTGAGCAAAAATCCCAAAACCACACGGGGGGACCTAGTGAATGACCTGCAGAGAGCTGGGACCAAAGTAACAAAGCCTACCATCAGTAACACACTACGCCGCCAGCGACTCAAATCCTGCAGTGCCAGACGTGTCCCCCTGCTTAAGCAAGTACATGTCCAGGCCCGTCTGAAGTTTGCTAGAGTGCATTTGGATGATCCAGAAGAGGATTGGGAGAATGTCATATGGTCAGATGAAACCAAAATAGAACTTTTTGGTAAAAACTCAACTCGTCGTGTTTGGAGGACAAAGAATGCTGAGTTGCATCCAAAGAACACCATACCTACTGTGAAGCATGGGGGTGGAAACATCATGCTTTGGGGCTGTTTTTCTGCAAAGGGACCAGGACGACTGATCCGTGTAAAGGAAAGAATGAATGGGGCCATGTATCGTGAGATTTTGAGTGAAAACCTCCTTCCATCAGCAAGGGCATTGAAGATGAAACGTGGCTGGGTCTTTCAGCATGACAATGATCCCAAACACACCGCACGGCCAACGAAGGAGTGGCTTCGTAAGAAGCATTTCAAGGTCCTGGAGTGGCCTAGCCAGTCTCCAGATCTCAACCCCACAGAAAATCTTTGGAGGGAGTTGAAAGTCTGTGTTGCCCAGCGACAGCCCCAAAACATCACTGCTCTAGAGGAGATCTGCATGGAGGAATGGGCCAAAATACCAGCAACAGTGTGTGAAAACCTTGTGAAGACTTACAGAAAACGTTTGACCTGTGTCATTGCCAACAAAGGGTATATAACAAAGTATTGAGAAACTTTTGTTATTGACCAAATACTTATTTTCCACCATAATTTGCAAATAAATTCATTAAAAATCCTACAATGTGATTTTCTGGAGAAAAAAAATCTCATTTTGTCTGTCATAGTTGACGTGTACCTATGATGAAAATTACAGGCCTCTCTCATCTTTTTATGTGGGAGAACTTGCACAATTGGTGGCTGACTAAATACTTTTTTCCCCCACTGTATATGTATATTTAATAACTGTATTAAATATATACTGTTGTATATAATATATTTAACTAAGGATGAATAGATGCATAATATATTTGTTATTATTATTGATGTTGATATTGTACTGCATTGTTGAGGGAGCTAACACATAGGCATTTCACTGCACCTCTGTACACCTGATGTAAACTCTCTATGTGACGATTAACATTTGATTTGAATAATGTTCAATTATGCCAGTAAATACAACAATGAGGGACTCAACCTGTGCCACTATAGCAGCTGAATTAATAGATGACTTGTGACTGAGACAACATTACATGTCAGAAGTCAATTAGGCTAGAGACGTTGTGGTTGGCCCATACTTCAGAAAGCAACTTCTCTGCATTGATTTCAGGAACCAGGCACACACACACATAGACACACACACACACACGCACAAGCACACACACACACACCGCCACTCCACCCAACACATCGGGCCTCTCACTTAACTCAATGGATTACACTCCATTCTGACAAGTCAGTCGATGGTGGTCCTAACGAGTAAATTGAAACTCAGCGCCTATGTACACTTGGCTCTTCTTCTCTTCTCTTCTCTCAACAAGACGAAGGGGGGGTATTCGTGCTACGGTCGGTCAGACTGGGCCACGACATGGTGACATGACTGTGTGGAGTTCTGGAATTCCGACGGCCCCCGTTGACAAAGACTCCCATTGTCCACTGACGGCCTGTGTCGGACTTCCATGTTCTCCACTGCCCGCGCCCTGTCACAGACACACTGTGCCAGCCAACAGACAACAAACATTTGACTGAAGAATGGAGCGGGAGGAACGGCGGGAGGAGCGGGAGGGGTAGGGGCGGGTTGGGGTGGAAGTCACAATTTGAGAGGTTCATTGCGTGTGAAGGTCCAGGCCAGGAATTGTCGCATGTGGCCAAGTTCAGTGACTTAATTGAATCCAAACCTCCGGACAGACAGACGGACGGCGCTTCAGTAGATCCACACAGATGGGGTGGCTGTGGACAGACAGACGGACAAATGACGGACAGATGGGGTGGCTGTGGCCACTGTTTTTGCTTTCTTCTCAAACTCTGTCATTTAATGGCTGGTCCACATGAGCTCATGGATGCTCCTTTGAAATGTCATTTTCTTAGAAAAATAACGCTGACACATACTATACTGCATAGCCTAATGCTGAATTAAAGTGGCCTCATGGGTTTTTCCAGATATATTTGTGTTTTTCCAGATCTATTTTGTGTTTTTCCAGATATAATTCATATTATGTCATCTTGTGAGCACGAGGCACCAAAAATCCTGAGCCTTGTGAATCTGCCCAAAATATTGCATGCGAACCAGAGGCAGCGGTAAATCTGGTTGGTCGACAGTCACGCATTCTGGGGACTGCTCTAGCTGTCATCCATCCAACTGATGAGTCACAGACCCTGAGGTGCTACGATCCAGCTCAGCAGATTATCACCCTGCCCGTCGTTCCCTTTTCCCCCATGAAACTGGACTAACATTCAAATTCAAATATACTTTATTGGCAGTTAATTTGATTCAGTAATATCATTCTGAACGAGTAGCTAAAGTAATTGACATGTTCTTTTCCAAATTCAGCAAGACAGTTCAGAATCTCATCAGTATAGAGCAGAGCGAGAGAGAGATCATACATGAGACACAGAGAGAGGCGAGACTAGTGTGTGAGAGACAGAGATCGAGAGAGAGAGAGAGAGGAGAGAGAGAGAGAGAGAGAGAGAGAGAGAGAGAGAGAGAGAGAGAGAGAGAGGAGAGAGAGAGAGAGAGAGAGAGAGAGAGAGAGAGAGAGAGAGAGAGAGAGAGAGAGAGAGGAGAGAGAGAGAGAGAGAGAGAGAGAGAGAGAGAGAGAGAGAGAGAGAGAGAGAGAGAGAGAAGAGAGAGAGAGAGAGAGAGAGAGAGAGAGAGAGAGAGAGAGAGAGAGAGAGAGAGAGAGAGAGAGAGGAGAGAGAGAGAGAGAGAGAGAGAGAGAGAGAGAGAGAGAGAGAGAGAGGAGAGAGAGAGAGAGAGAGAAGAGAGAGATGAGAGAGAGAGAGAGAGAGAGAGAGGAGAGAATAGAGAGAGAGAGAGAGAGAGAGAGAGAGAGAGAGAGAGAGAGAGAGGAGAGAGAGAGAGAGAGAGTGAGAGAGAGAGAGAGAGAGAGAGAGAGAGAGAGAGAGAGAGAGAGAGAGAGAGAGAGAGAGAGAGAATACACCAAGGCATGGTGCCAGGCCCTTAGTCCAGGGAGAGGTGTCGACACAGAGGCAGAAGGGTGTACACTCTGTTAGATTAACTGGAAACAGTCATATTCTTTGTCGCTCACGATATGACCGCTACATGTTTATTCACACATGGTAATAAGGTTAAGGAAAAAAATACGATCTATTTTCTATCCAAACACAGACCTTTTTGTGTTTCCTAGCAGCCAATCAACAAACAGATAAACATGGTATCAGAGTAAGGACAGATGCAGACGATAACCATTAACATAAACACAGCATAACTCAGTGAATCATAGAAAATCATTTAGATATTGTTGCGATTGTACCACCGTATGTGGAGTCACATTATCAACAGTCACGTGTGACCGAATAGAGCTTAATAGTTAACTAATTTATGACATATTGAGGTCATTTTCTCCGTGTATAAACAACATTGCGTGCAAATGGATCAGTGTCCTGCAGATCCAATTGCCCTCTGTGGAAGGGTGTCTGCCTCCATGAATCTGCCCTTTGATTCATCTCAGGCTGTATTTATTGTTTCTTGTAGTAGGAGTGATGTATTTGAAACAAACAAACAAAAAATGTTGTATTGTCAGACACCAGATCGGTACAGTGAAATGTGCTGTTTAAAAGGGTGCGCTGGAACATTCTATTGATGTTACTGTGGTATGTCCAACAGAGTTATTGTGGTATGTCTAAAGCTTCAAGTTCCTTTAGCGTACACATCCGTGACAAACTGAAATGGTCCACCGACGCGGACAGTGTGGTGAAGAAGGCGCAACAGAGCCTCTTCAACCTCAGGAGGCTGAAGAAATTTGGCTTGGCACCTAAAACCCTCACAAACTTTTAAAGATGCACAATTGAGAGCATCCTGTCGGGCTGTATTACCGCCTGGTACGGCAACTGCACCGCACGCAACCGCAGGGCTCTCCAGAGGGTGGTGCGGTCTGCCGAACGCATTACCGGGGGGCAAACTACCCGCCCTCCAGGACACCTACAGCACCCGATGTCACAGGAAGGCCAAAAAGATCATCAAGGACATCAACCACCCGAGCCACTGCCTGTTCACCCCGCTATCATCCAGAAGGCGAGGTCAGTACAGGTGCATCAAAGCTGGGACCGAGAGAATGAAAAACAGCTTCTATCTCAAGGCCATCAGACTGTTAAATAGCCATCACTAGCACATTAGAGGCTTCTGCTGCCTATTGAAATCACTGTTCACTTTAAGAAATGGAACACTAGTCACTTGAATAATGTTTACATATCTTGCACTACTCATCTCACATGTATATACTGTATTCTATAATATTCTACTGTATCATAGACCATGCCGCTCTGTCATTGCTCCATATATGTATATATTCTTAAATTCCATTCCTTACTTAGATTTGTGTGTATTGGTTATATGTTGTGAAATTGTTAGATATTACTTGTTAGATATTACTGCACTGTCGGAGCTAGAAGCACAAGCATTTCGCTACACCCGCAATAACATCTGCTAAACACGTGTGTGACAAATAACATTTCATTTGATTTGATTTGATTTGAGTCTTGTTGATGGATTCTTGTTTTGCACCCTCAAAGTACTATGTAGATCGACTGAGGGATGTCCTCGAATTACTCTGTGGATCGGCTGTGTGATGTTCCCAAATTACTCTGTGGATCGGCTGTGTGATGTTCCCAAATTACTCTGTGGATCGACTGTGTGATGTTCCCAAATTACTCTGTGGATCGACTGTGTGATGTTCCCAAATTACTCTGTGGATCGACTGTGTGATGTTCCCAAATTACTCTGTGGATCGGCTGTGTGATGTTCCCAAATTACTCTGTGGATCGGCTGTGTGATGTTCCCAAATTACTCTGTGGATCGACTGAGGGATGTCCTCAAATTACTCTGTGGATCGGCTGTGTGATGTTCCCAAATTACTCTGTGGATCGGCTGTGTGATGTTCCCAAATTACTCTGTGGATCGGCTGTGTGATGTTCCCAAATTACTCTGTGGATCGGCTGTGGATGTCCTCGAATTACTCTGTGGATCGACTGTGTGATGTTCCCAAATTACTCTGTGGATCGGCTGTGGATGTCCTCGAATTACACTGTGGATTGACTGTGTGATGTCTGTCGGCGGCTGGTGGGAAAGCCCTGGCGAATTAAAATGTTTGCATGGATGTGAAAGTTTGGATCAAATTTCACAGCTCCTGAACCCATGGGGAAAAAAAGTATTTGTCATCCAACGCAAAATAATGAAATACTGATGACATTGTCAACAGCGGCTTAGGTGTGAGGCGACGGCCAACATGTCCCGATTCTGGTGATGCAGAATCTGGCTGATATAAAACAAACACTAGTGCATTAGAGTGGAGAATTTCCCCGGTGTCGCCGCAACCTCTCTGTTGAACATAAGTATGACATATACTACAGTATAGAGTGCATTCTGACTTTTTCCACATTTTGTTACGTTACAGCTTTATTCTAAAATGGAATAAATTGTCCCCACCCCCCCCATCAATCTGCAAACAATACCCCATAATAACAAAGCAAAAACAGGTTTTTAGACATTTCTGCAAATGTATAAAAAAACGGAAATATCACATTTACATAAGTATTCAGACCTTTTACTCAGTACTTTGCTGAAGCACCTTTGGCAGCGATTACAGCCTTGAGTCTTCTTGGGTATGACGCTACAAGCTTGGCACACCTGTATTTGGGGAATTTCTCCCATTCTTCTCTGCAGATCCTCTCAAGCTCTGTCAGGTTGGATGGGGAGCGTCGCTGCACAGCTATTTTCAGGTCTCTCCAGAGATGTTTGATCAAGGACATTCAGAGACTTGTCCCGAAGCCACTGCTGCGTTGTCCTGTTGGAAGGTGAACCTTCACCCCAGTCTGAGGTCCTGAGCGCTCTGGAGAAGGTTTTCATCAAGGATCTCTCTGTACTTTGCTCCGTTCATCTTTGCCTCGATCCTGACTAGTCTCCCAGTCCCTGCCGCTGAAAAACATCCCCACAGCCGTGATGCTTGGCATTCAGGCCAAAGAGTTCAATCTTGTTTCTCATGGTCTGAGAGTCCTTTAGGTGCCTTTTGGCAAACTCCAAGCAGGCTGTCATGTGCCTTTTTACTGAGGAGTGGCTTCCGTCTGGGCACACTACCATAAAGGCCTGATTGGTAGAGTGCTGCAGAGATGGTTGTCCTTCTGGAAGGTTCTCCCATCTCCACAGAGGAACTCTGGAGCTCTGTCAGAGTGACCATCGGGTTCTTGGTCACCTCCCTGACCAAGGCCCTTCTCCCCTGATTGCTCAGTTTGGCCGGGCGGCCAGCTCTAGGAAGAGTCTTGGTGGTTCCAAACTTCATCCATTTAAGAATGATGGAGGCCACTGTGTTCTTGGGGACCTTCAATGCTGCAGACATTTTTTGGTACCCTTCCCCAGATCTTTGCCTCGACCTGTCTCGGAGCGCTATGGACAATTCCTTCGACCTCATGGCTTGGTTTTTGGTCTGACATGCACTGTCAACTGTGGGACCTTATATAGACAGGTGAGTGCCTTTCCAAATATATATATTTTTTACCTTTATTTAACTAGGAAAGTCAGTTAAGAACAATTTCTTATTTACAATGGCGGCCTACACCGGCCAAACCCGGACAACCCTGGGCCAATTGTGCACCGCCCTATGGGACTCCCAATCACGGCCGGATTGTGATACAGCCTGGAATCGAACCAGGGGGTCTGTAGTGAAGCCTCTAACACTGAGATGCAGTGCCTTAGACCGCTGAGCCACTCGGCAGCCCTGCTAAATCAAATCAAATCACATTTTATTTGCCACATGCGCCATAGTGAAACGCTTACTTACAAGCCCTTAACCAACAATGCAGTTTTAAGAAAGAAAGTGTTTAGTAAAAAATAGATACAAATAAAAATACAAAATAATTAAAGAGCATGTCCAATCAATTGAATTTACCACAGGTAAAAACCTGTTTTCGCGTTGTCATTATGGGGTATTGTGTGTAGATTGATGAGGAAAAAATGTATTTAATCCATTTTAGAATAAGGCTGTAACATAAGAAGATGTATGAATACTTTCCGAATGCACTGTATATACAAAAGTATGTGGACACCCCTTCATTAGTGGATTCGGCTATTTCAGCCACACCCGTTGCTGACAGGTGTATAAAATCGAGCACACAGCCATGCAATCTCCATAGACAAACAATGGCAGTAGAATGGCCTTACTGAAGAGCTCAGTGACTTTCAAAGTGGCACCGTCATAGGATGCCACCTTTCCAACAAGTCAGTTCGTCAAATATCTGCCCTGCTAGAGTTGCCCTGGTCAACTGTAAGTGCTGTTATTGTGAAGTGGAAATGTTTAGGAAACGTCCTCGGTTGCAACACTCACTACAGAGTTCCAACCTCCCTCTGGAAACAACATTAGCACAATAACTGTTCGTCGGCAGATTCATGAAATCGGATTCCATCGGTTTCCATTCCGAGATCGGTGTGGAAGAACTTGACTGGCCTGCACAGAGCCCTGACCTCAACCCCATTGAACACCTTTGGGATGAATGCTGTTGTGGCTGAATGGAAGCAAGTCCCTGCAGCAATGTTCTAGTGAAAGCCTTCCCAAAAGAGTGATTTTTGGATTGATAGAGGTTCGACGAGCATACCTTTGGTCATGTTACTTTGACAGTAACTGCTTCATGAATTGGGTTACCAGGCTAGACTACTTCTCTTAGAAAAAAAAGGTGCTATCTAGAACCTTACAGGTTATTTGGCTGTCCCCATAGGAGAACCCTTTGAAGAACCCTTTTTGGTTCCAGGTAGAACCCTTTTGGGTTCAATGTAGAACAGAGGGTTCTACATGGAACCCAAAAGGGTTCTACCTGGAAACGAAAAACGGTTATCCTATGGGGACAACAGAAGAACCCTTATGGAACCCTGAGCGTAAGGTTTCACTTTGCTTTCTATGTGGGCTTTGGTTCTTTTAGATATGTGCCCTACGACAGAACAGGAGTGCTAGCAACTGACATAAAAAAAAAGCATGGTGTTCCATGTACAGGAAGCATCCTTAACAGGCAATGGGGAGGAGTGTTTGTGGGGGTGTTTGTGCTCTTGGTACGGCGACCAAATCCAAGCTCTACTACTGGCATAGGGGGGCCAATCCATTAGCTCAGATTAGCAATCTTTCAGTTGCCATAATGACAGACATCTGGGATGAGTCCTGTAAAACACCAGCACTTTGTAACTGAGTGTCATTTCATTTGGAAAATAACTAACTTCATTTCCTGTTTGGGTCTGTGAGAGTTGCCAATGCCGGCCCATAAATAAGGAAATATCACTGTGAAATCTTTACGTGTTTAACTGTAATTCTGGGCTGTTAGACTGTCGAAGCTGAGAATTTATGACAACTTGGTTTTCCTTAATTAGCTTTACTGAAGAAGAAAACATCTGCTTGTGAAGGAATTAGCTGATGCCGAAAGAAGCCTTCGGTAGTAAATTACACTGCAGTTCTCGAAAAGATACATATCCTATAGACGTTTTCCATTTGTGGAAAAAGGGTAATTTTTACACCATGGCACAAACATGGGAATGTCAAGCAGACACTAACCACCACTGACTCCTCTATCTTGTGAAGAGAAACACTTCCTCTCTCCATCTCTCACGTACTACTTATTTTCTCTGTTTCAGTTTTAACCATAAAGTCTTGAAGCCAATCTCCCATTATATCACCCTGCAGAGCTGAGCAACGTTATGTCATTGAAAAGCCTAATGGGTCCGAGGATGAAACAGAAGTATGTGGACACCCCTTCAAATTGGTGGATTCGGCTATTTCAGCCACACCCATTGCTGACAGGTGTATAAAATCGGGCACACAGCCAAGCAATCTCCATAGACAAACATTTGCAGTAGAATGCTCAGTGACTTTCAACGTGGCACCGTCATAGGATGCCACCTTTACAACAAGTCAGTTCGTCAAATTTCTGCCCTGCTAGACCTGATCCGGTCAACTGTAAGTGCTGCTATTGTGAAGATGAAACTTCTAGGAGCAACAACGGCTCAGCCGTGAAGTGGTAGGCCACACAAGCTCACAGAACGGGACCGTCGAGTGCTGAAGCGCGCAGTGCAAATGCGTTCTCTGGAGTGATGAATCACACTTCACCATCTGGCAGTCCGACAGACGAATCTAGGTTTGGCGGATGCCAGGAGAACGCTACCTGCCCCAATGCATAGTGCCAACTGTAAGGTCTGGTGGAGGAATAATGGCCTGGGGCTGTTTTTCATGGTTTGGGCTAGGCCGAGTGAAGGGAAATCTTAACGCTACAGTATACAATGACATTCAAGACAATTCTGTGCTTCCAACTTTGTGGCAACAGTTTGGGGAAGGCCCTTTCCTGTTTCAGCACGACAATGCCCCCCCGTGCACAAAGCGAGGTCCATACAGATATTGTTTTTCAAGATCGTTGTGGAAGAACTTGATACTTTTGGTCATGTAGTGTACCTTCTTTTCTTCTGTGTTACAAATTGTGCCTGGGGGCTGGAGAGCCCTGCCAAGGACTAGTCACGCAAAGGGCTCTGCTGCAAATAACTGGAGCATTCATTACCCATAACTGTCCTCTGACACTTCTCATTCACAACAATTACTCCCTTATGTGCCATCCGTTCGTTATGATCTTCTAACTGCTGTTTGGGTTGAGCTTTTTTTCTCAAGTTCTCTTTCTTTCTCTCTTTTCTATGATTTTCTCTCTTTTCTCAGTTCTTTTCTCCTCCCCTCTTCTGTCTCTCTCTCTCTCTCTCTTTCGCTCTGTTCTCTCATTCAACTACAAAATATTTTGTCTGTTTCACTCATTTGGTTAGAAAGCAAAGCAGAGCTGACCAGTGATGACATTTGTTCTGAGTTATACGTCACACACAGAAAAAGTTGTACTTTTTCATGTTTTTCATGCTTTTCTAACCTTAACGCTAACGCTAACCAAAAAAACGTTTCATTCTATCGCAATCCCTAATAATAATAAAAACAACTCCGCCCTTTCGTCTCTCACCTGTATAGAGTAACAGCTTCACGGTGTTCGTTACACGTCCTTGTATTGAACTGTACCGGGACATATACAATGGAGTAATCAATCCTCTAACCACACAGAACCAGATCGATTTACAGGACGTTAGGCATTGGACGGCAAACCAAGTGATAGCATGGTAACCGAATGTACAGTAGAGATGAGGGGGGAAATCATTTATACAGTTACATACAGTGCTATTCCTGCACCAAAACTCCAGTATTTTTCCTTCATAGCTTGTTTCCATCTTCATTTTAAATAGGGAGACAATTGCTCTCTCTATTCCCTCTGCAGCAGACAATATGTTTGGTGCATCGAATTGCAATAAAATCACAGTATCGAATCGCAATACACTGAGAATCGTGAGAATCACAATGCATATCGTATCGGCGCCAAAGTATTGTGATAATATCGTATCGTGAGGTCCCACTGGCAATTCCCAGCCCTAATGTACAGTACAGCACAGCACTTTGCTGATTGGACGGTATTCCGGAATTGCTCCCTTCTTTCCAGATTACGCACCAATCATTGCCCACAGTGCCCAATTGGGGTCGTGCCTCACTTTCGTGACATGCTGACCTTGTTCCCCCCATATTACTTTTTGCTGGGACAGCCATTCTGAAAAGCTTGCCCCTCGATTTATTAATTAAGCTATCATATTACTGCCACTAGTGTGCCCGTTGTGAGAGCCCCATCACAAATTGGCGGAAGCCTGCGTGATAGCTAATAGGTCCTGATTTAGGAAACTGGCAATGGGGGGAGACCGGACACTTGCCAACGGGTTCATGTTTGGTGATGCATTGTAATCAATTGCTTGATTAACAACATTGAAATGGTTGAATGCATATTTGACCAACAGAGGTTTTAAAGATGGATTATATCACAGTAATACAAAAGAAATAAACCGATATGCAAACACTTTTAAATATCACTATCAACACATTTCCATCTAATAAGATTAAAAACACATAACAAGAGGACTACATCTACAACAGTTCCAAAGTGCTTAGGCTTGAGTTACACAACCATTGGCTTTCCACAGTCTTAATGAGTTCTCAAATGAGCTCTCGACATCATGGCTGCAATAGTACAACATCTACAAACCACACAGTGAGAGTACACAGAGGGAAACATGTATTTGTATGCGGTTGGTATAGTCTTAAAATACATAGAATTGTGAAGTTATAAAAATCTTACGGACCAATAAACATTTAATTTGTCATAACAGTCCGGGAAAAGACTTTAAGTCCGGGAAAACTCCAGGGTTGGATGGCATACCAGTCGAGGTATACCAAACCTTTTTTGATATACTAAGAGGACCGTTATTAGCATGTTTTAACCACTTCTATGTAAATGGTAGATTATCTGACACTCAAGAAGAAGGTCTGATCTCATTATTACCTAAACAGGATACAAGTGGAAAATATAAAGATCCAGTCCATTTAAAAAATTGGAGGCCCCTTACACTTTATTGTTGTGATGCAAAAATTCTATCAAAATGTATAGCGCATAGAATTATAAAGGTATTGTCGGATATTATTAATTCTAATCAGACAGGTTTTTTACATGGAAGATACATTGGAGATAATATAAGGCAAGTATTGGAAACAATAGAACACTATGGAAATTCTGGGAAACCAGGCCTGCTATTCATAGCAGACTTCGAAAAGGCATTTGATAAAGTACGACTGGGGTTTATATATAAATGCCTGGAGCATTTCAATTTTGGAGAAAATCTTATAAAATGGGTCAAAATCATGTATAGTAACCCTTGGTTTAAATTGTAAATAATGGCTATTTCTCAGAAAGTTTTAAACTGTCAAGAGGAGTGAAACAAGGTTGTCCACTATCGGCATATCTATTTATTGTGGCCATCGAGATGTTAGCTATTAAAATCAGATCCAACAATAATATCAGGGGATTAGAAATCCAGGGTTTAAAAACAAAGGTGTCATTGTACGCTGATGATTCATGTTTTCTTTTAAATCCACAACTAGAATCCCTCCACAGCCTCATAGAGGATCTAGATACATTTTCTAACCTCTCTGGATTAAACCAAATTATGACAAATGTACTATATTACGTATTGGATCACTAAAAAATAAAAAATGTACATTACTATGTAGTTTACCAATAAAATGGTCTGATGGTGATGTGGATATACTCGGAATACATATCCCCAAGGAAATAAATGATCTCTTTATTTTCAATTCACAATCTGTAGAAACAATGAGAATAGAAAGGTTCAGAACTTTTGTAAGACATCACAGTACGGTTGAATTATACATGGCAAATAGAAATCCTATATGGATGGTGTTAAAAGATAGATGGGAGGTGTTGAATGGAATTGAAGGATGGGACTAATAACAACTAACAACAAATAATAACAAGATAACTAATAATGTAAGCATACTGTGTCCATAGTAAGTATATAGGTTGTAGGGTGGGAGCTTTTGTGAAAGAGCACAGTTAGAAAGATATGGTATATAGAAGCAAACCGGATGGACATCATGAAAATGATCGGAGAGGTTGAGAGTAGAAGAAGTTCAGGAGAAAAAACTAACAAAATATAATTATTGTAAAATTGACTGTGTCCATAAAATGTAGATAGTAAGTATAAGCTGGAAGTAGAGGCCTAAGTATTGTTGTTCCAAGTAGGGAAAGGGTTGTGGGGTTGGAAAGTAATTAAGGGGAATATTTTTTTTTAAAGGATATGTATGCGTATGTATGTATGTATGTATGTATGTATGTATGTATGTATGTATGTATGTGTATATGTGTATATATGTATATATATATATATATATATATATATATATATGTATATGTATGTGTATGTGTATATATATATATATATATATATATATATATACAGTGGGGAAAACAAGTATTTGATACACTGCCGATTTTGCAGGTTTTCCTACTTAAAAAATCCAGAAAATCACATTGTATGATTTTTAAGTAATTAATTTGCATTTTATTGCATGACATTAGTATTTGATACATCAGAAAAGCAGAACTTAATATTTGGTACAGAAACTTTGTTTGCAATTACAGAGATCATACGTTTCCTGTAGGTCTTGACCAGGTTTGCACACACTGCAGCAGGGATTTTGGCCCACTCCTCCATACAGACCTTCTCCAGACCCTTCAGGTTTCGGGGCTGTCGCTGGGCAATACGGACTTTCAGCTCCCTCCAAAGATTTTCTATTGGGTTCAGGTCTGGAGACTGGCTAGGCCACTCCAGGACCTTGAGATGCTTCGTACGGAGCCACTCCTTAGTTGCCCTGGCTGTGTGTTTCGGGTCGTTGTCATGCTGGAAGACCCAGCCACGACCCATCTTCAATGCTCTTACTGAGGGAAGGAGGTTGTTGGCCAAGATCTCGCGATACAAGGCCCCATCCATCCTCCCCTCAATACGGTGCAGTCGTCCTGTCCCCTTTGCAGAAAAGCATCCCCAAAGAATGATGTTTCTACCTCCATGCTTCACGGTTGGGATGGTGTTCTTGGGGTTGTACTCATCCTTCTTCTTCCTCCAAACACGGCGAGTGGAGTTTAGACCAAAAAGCTCTATTTTTGTCTCATCAGACCACATGTCCTTCTCCCATTCCTCCTCTGGATCATCCAGATGGTCATTGGCAAACTTCAGACGGGCCTGGACATGCGCTGGCTTGAGCAGGGGGACATTGCGTGCGCTGCAGGATTTTAATCCATGACGGCGTAGTGTGTTACTAATGATTTTCTTTGAGACTGTGGTCCCAGCTCTCTTCAGGTCATTGACCAGGTCCTGCCGTGTAGTTCTGGGCTGATCCCTCACCTTCCTCATGATCATTGATGCCCCACGAGGTGAGATCTTGCATGGAGCCCCAGACCGAGGGTGATTGACCGTCATCTTGAACTTCTTCCATTTTCTAATAATTGCGCCAACAGTTGTTGCCTTCTCACCAAGCTGCTTGCCTATTGTCCTGTAGCCCATCCCAGCCTTGTGCAGGTCTACAATTTTATCCCTGATGTCCTTACACGCTCTCTGGTCTTGGCCATTGTGGAGAGGTTGGAGTCTGTTTGATTGAGTGTGTGGACAGGTGTCTTTATACAGGTAACGAGTTCAAACAGGTGCAGTTAATACAGGTAATGAGTGGAGAACAGGAGGGCTTCTTAAAGAAAAACGAACAGGTCTGTGAGAGCCGGAAATCTTACTGGTTGGTAGGTGATCAAATACTTATGTCATGCAATAAAATGCAAATTAATTACATAAAAATCATACAATGTGATTTTCTGGAGATTTGTTTTAGATTCCGTCTCTCACAGTTGAAGTGTACCTATGATAAAAATGACAGACCTCTACATGCTTTGTAAGTAGGAAAACCTGCAAAATCAGCAGTGTATCAAATACTTGTTCTCCCCACTGTATATATATATATATATATATATAATAATAACAAGATAACTAATAATGTAAGCATACTGTGTCCATAATAAGTATATATATATATATATATATATATATATATATACATACAGTGGGGAGAACAAGTATTTGATACGATTTTGCAGGTTTTCCTACTTACAAAGCATGTAGAGGTCTGTCATTTTTATCATAGGTACACTTCAACTGTGAGAGATGGAATCTAAAATAAAAATCCAGAAAATCACATTGTATGATTTTTAAGTAATTAATTTGCATTTTATTGCATGACATAAGTATTTGATCACCTACCAACCAGTAAGAATTCCGTCTCTCACAGACCTGTTAGTTTTTCTTTAAGAAGCCCTCCTGTTCTCCACTCACCTGTTTGAACTCGTTACCTGTATAAAAGACACCTGTCCACACACTCAATCAAACAGACTCCAACCTCTCCACAATGGCCAAGACCAGAGAGCTGTGTAAGGACATCAGGGATACAATTGTAGACCTGCACAAGGCTGGGATGGGCTACAGGACAATAGGCAAGCAGCTGTAATTGCAAACATAGGTTTCTGTACCAAATATTAAGTTCTGCTTTTCTGATGTATCAAATACTTATGTCATGCAATAAAATGCAAATTAATTACTTAAAAATCATACAATGTGATTTTCTGGAGTTTTGTTTTAGATTCCGTCTCTCACAGTTGAAGTGTACCTATGATAAAAATTACAGACCTCTACATGCTTTGTAAGTAGGAAAACCTGCAAAATCGGCAGTGCATCAAATACTTGTTCTCCCCACTGTATATATAAAAAAACATGGGGGATTGGAAGTGATGCAGACAATTACATTGATGGAAGTTACAATCTATTTGCAATATTAAGCTGATCTACCCCCCCCCCCCCCAAAAAAAAAAAATACATATTTTTTGTAGCAGCTGGTTAACATTTTAAGACCTTGTTAAGTGCAACTCCATATTCTGCAGGAAAAACATGAAATTAGTTAACAGTAGGAGTTGCTGACTGAGAATCAATTGCTCTATAAGTGGCAAACAAAGCGATAGCTGCCTCCTACATGTCGCCTTGTCTAGCTGGCTCATTGCCAGTACATTGAGATGTAGGGAGGCCTTGTCTAGCTGGCTCATTGCCAGTACATTGAGATGTATGGAGGCCTTGTCTAGCTGGCTCATTGCCAGTACATTGAGATGTAGGGAGGCCTTGTCTAGCTGGCTCATTGCCAGTACATTGAGATGTATGGTGGCCTTGTCTAGCTGGCTCATTGCCAGTACATTGAGATGTATGGAGGCCTTGTCTAGCTGGCTCATTGCCAGTACATTGAGATGTATGGAGGCCTTGTCTAGCTGGCTCATTGCCAGTACATTGAGATGTAGGGAGGCCTTGTCTAGCTGGCTCATTGCCAGTACATTGAGATGTAGGGAGGCCTTGTCTAGCTGGCTCATTGCCAGTACATTGAGATGTAGGGAGGCCTTGTCTAGCTGGTTCATTGCCAGTACATTGAGATGTAGGGAGGCCTTGTCTAGCTGGTTCATTGCCAGTACATTGAGATGTATGGAGGCCTTGTCTAGCTGGCTCATTGCCAGTACATTGAGATGTATGGAGGCCTTGTCTAGCTGGCTCATTGCCAGTACATTGAGATGTATGGAGGCCTTGTCTAGCTGGCTCATTGCCAGTACATTGAGATGTAGGGAGGCCTTGTCTAGCTGGCTCATTGCTAGTACATTGAGATGTAGGGAGGCCTTGTCTAGCTGGCTCATTGCCAGTACATTGAGATGTAGGGAGGCCTTGTCTAGCTGGTTCATTGCCAGTACATTGAGATGTATGGAGGCCTTGTCTAGCTGGTTCATTGCCAGTACATTGAGATGTATGGAGGCCTTGTCTAGCTGGCTCATTGCCAGTACATTGAGATGTATGGAGGCCTTGTCTAGCTGGCTCATTGCCAGTACATTGAGATGTAGGGAGGCTTTGTCTAGCTGGTTCATTGCCAGTACATTGAGATGTAGGGAGGCCTTGTCTAGCTGGTTCATTGCCAGTACATTGAGATGTAGGGAGGCCTTGTCTAGCTGGCTCATTGCCAGTACATTGAGATGTAGGGAGGCCTTGTCTAGCTGGTTCATTGCCAGTACATTGAGATGTAGGGAGGCCTTGTCTAGCTGGCTCATTGCCAGTACATTGAGATGTAGGGAGGCCTTGTCTAGCTGGCTCATTGCCAGTACATTGAGATGTAGGGAGGCTTTGTCTAGCTGGCTCATTGCCAGTACATTGAGATGTATGGAGGCCTTGTCTAGCTGGTTCATTGCCAGTACATTGAGATGTATGGTGGCCTTGTCTAGCTGGCTCATTGCCAGTACATTGAGATGTAGGGAGGCCTTGTCTAGCTGGCTCATTGCCAGTACATTGAGATGTAGGGAGGCCTTGTCTAGCTGGCTCATTGCCAGTACATTGAGATGTAGGGATGCCTTGTCTAGCTGGCTCATTGCCAGTACATTGAGATGTAGGGAGGCCTTGTCTAGCTGGCTCATTGCCAGTACATTGAGAGGTATGGAGGCCTTGTCTAGCTGGCTCATTGCCAGTACATTGAGATGTATGGAGGCCTTGTCTAGCTGGCTCATTGCCAGTACATTGAGATGTATGGAGGCCTTGTCTAGCTGGTTCATTGCCAGTACATTGAGATGTATGGAGGCCTTGTCTAGCTGGTTCATTGCCAGTACATTGAGATGTATGGTGACATTCAGTGGAGTGACATTCAGTGAAGCGGAGCATCAGTTCGCATGTCTGAGCTCAGAGCCTAGCAGCCTGCTTGACTGTGATTACAGAGGACAGACTCCCACAATGGTGTTGTGCCAACAAAGAAACACCTCTCTGTGCTGGGTTCGCTGCTCTGTGCTGCTCAACAGTAACAGTTTGCTGTTTGCAGTGTGAGGCTCCTCACTTATGGCCTTTTGTGATCCTGAGGTAGTCCTATGGGCTTTGCTCGCCAGCGGCCACTCGAGCAGATACACAGGCCAGCACAGACAAAAGGGAGTGTCACGCCTTTAATTCTAACGGCTAATGAGTTAGACATTAGGATCCTAAATACATACACCCGCTCGCCATTCAGCAACTTACTGTAGACATACAAGAGATTAACATGTTAAATGCAATTTTATGATATTGTATAGAGGACCTGAAATATGGGTGGGAGGTACAAGGTCAAAAGCTCTTTGCAATGTTCAATTCAGCTTATAGAATCACATTATCGTATTAGTTACCTCAATGGGGAGAAGACGCATTAATATTTGTATTGCACATTTGATGATAAGCATACATGTATACACTTATGTTGCTCACGCAATGCATGAATAATTACCCGTGACGTTGTGCGCAACAACAACAACAACAATGGCAATATTGGCCTTTAGGTTAGTCACGAGCTGCTTCAGTGAAGTGTTCCTCAGTGAAGTGTCCCTCAGTGAAGTTTCCCTCAGTGAAGTGTTCCTCAGTGAAGTGTTCCTCAGTGAAGTGTTCCTCAGTGAAGTGTTCCTCAGTGAAGTGTTCCTCAGTGAAGTGTTCCTCAGTGAAGTGTTCCTCAGTGAAGTGTTCCTCAGTGAAGTGTTCCTCAGTGAAGTGTTCCTCAGTGAAGTGTTCCTCAGTGAAGTGTCCCTCAGTGAAGTTTCCCTCAGTGAAGTGTTCCTCAGTGAAGTTTCCCTCAGTGAAGTGTTCCTCAGTGAAGTGTTCCTCAGTGAAGTTTCCCTCAGTGAAGTGTTCCTCAGTGAAGTTTCCCTCAGTGAAGTGTCCCTCAGTGAAGTGTCCCTCAGTGAAGCAAACACAGATGTGAAGAGACTCAGTAGGAACACGCAACAGAGAGTGAGTGAATTGAGCAGAGGGATCTATGTCTGACTTAGTGGGGTTGATTATCACAGAGCCCACTCATCCCCAGCCACACAGATTTAGTGGGGTTGATTATCACAGAGCCCACTCATGCCCAGCCACACAGATTTAGTGGGGTTGATTATCACAGAGCCCACTCATCCCCAGCCACACAGATTTAGTGGGGTTTATATTTTCAGACCCCCTCATGCCCAGCCACACAGATTTAGTGGGGTTGATTATCACAGAGCCCACTCATCCATTTTGATTATCACAGAGCCCACTCATCCCCAGCCACACAGATTTAGTGGGGTTGATTATCACAGAGCCCACTCATCCCCAGCCTCACAGATTTAGTGGGGTTGATTATCACAGAGCCCACTCATCCCCAGCCACACAGATTTAGTGGGGTTGATTATCACAGAGCCCACTCATCCCCAGCCTCACAGATTTAGTGGGGTTGATTATCACAGAGCCCACTCAACCCCAGCCACACAGATTTAGTGGGGTTGATTATCACAGAGCCCACTCATCCCCACAGCTCATGATCTTTTTTAACGTTTATTTTTCATGTGTAGGGCAGTCCCACCCCTTGTGTATTGTTCATGTTTATTGGAGAGGATAGGGCAAATAGGAAAGATAGAGGAGAGAGTGTGCCGATCAATAACCTGATCAATCAGCAGGAGGAGGAATGCGGCCACAGGCAACCTAGCTAGGTTTCTGTGCCACAGCAACACCTAGTCATTTGGATAAATCATCAGACCTGCTTTGACACTTCTTCAACGTTCCAACCGATGTGATGTGTTGAAACCCCGGGTTTCCCTCGGGCGCGATATATCGAATGAACTGATACTGTATCTGTAGGAGAGGCATAGAGCATGGAATTTAGAAGGGCTGTAGTCATTACTTTTTTAATGTGGTCCTCTGTAGCTCAGCTGGTAGAGCACGGCGCTTGTAACGTCAAGGTAGTGGGTTCGATCCCCGGGACCACCCATACACAAAAAAAAAAAAAAAAAATGTATAAAAGCGTCTGCTAAATGGCATATTTTTATTAATGGGGGTTGTAATAAATGTTAAAGTGATGACTCCACTCTTCGGTTTCTACTTCCATCACGTGACACAACAGTTGGGTGGCAGTTTGGCCACACGTATCAGTTGAAAGGTCAAATGGTATGCTTATCTGTATGCAGATTGTTGCCTCTGGACAACATTTCTATTTGTTTGTAATTTACACAATTAGCCAACCATGTTGAAGGCCACGGCATGCTGAAACATTCTCTAAATGCTTTTTAAGATGTGCGACTCCACACATCAAGAATTGTTTTGGGTGGGTGGTCTTCAAATCGCCTCAATTACTAATTTATGAAACAGCACTTAACTGCTAACCCTTGTTCCGTGTTGTGAGTCTGTGTGTTGTAAGTGCTGTGTCTGTATATTGTGGAAACACATTTTGATCCTCTGCCCACCGACCCAATGGAAAATACTGACACAGATTACAGACGTTCACTTGTCTGAACTCTCCTGCTGTAAGCCGTATCTTACATGTCCCCAACATGTTGTTGATGCGTCATCGCGCTATATACTGCTAAACTAAAGGACTTCTCTGGCCAGACGTTTCGTTACGTATGGGGCAACTTCCTGATTGATGACCTCAAGGTAAAACAGTTTAGTTGGACACAAGGGCCTTAGCGTGATCATATGGTGTGATTAAAACCGGGAGCCCGTCTAGGGCCTGACGAATGGGCATATCGCCTGACGTACATTGAGCTTGAGGTTTAGGTTCCTGGAGACATCCTGTTCCCCATTCTTGACCCATATATAGAGCTAAGGACAAAAGTAGCAGACATGTCTTACCAAAGCCGTTTCCTGCTTTGGTACGTGTTGCACTGTGGTAGAAAGGCCACAGTTACATAGTTGTGCTGTCATGCAAATGACTATAGAAGTTAACAAGACAGCATCAACAGACCTGGGACCTGGCTAACCACTACATGGACTGGTCCTTAGTTTCATGTCAACTAGTACCTGACAGTTAGTCTCATCCCTTTGTGTTTTCACAGACAACCCCCTCTTGCATGCAGCCAGGTTTGAATTGACTTTGTACAATGTCAACAAGTCTGTGTGCGAAGCCAACAAGCTGATCTGAAAAAGTTTTGACAACGTTCCTATGGCTATTATGTTGGATTATTTAATTTAATTGTTTTTTATTTAATGGGATTCTCACAGATAAAGCGTAGATAGCGCATTTACAGTACAGGCTGTTGGACCTCAACAAAAAACAGAGCCAAAACAGAGCCAAAACAGAGCCAAAACAGAGCCAAAACAACGCCAAAACAGAGCCACACTGACAGACGGAGCTAATGAAACATATATTCCAGAAGTTAAAATTAGCGTGAAATACGATGTAGAGGCTGATGCGTAAAAAAACATTTGGGTTTACCATGTAACGCATAGTTTTATAACTGACCTGATCCCACTGGCTACATTAGATAGGCAAACATTCCTTCCAGTGGTCCTCTGTAGCTCAGCTGGTAGAGCACGGCGCTTGTAACGCCAAGGTAGTGGGTTCGAACCCCGGGACCACCCATACACAAAAATGTATGCACGCATGACTGTAAGTCGCTTTGGATAAAAGCGTCTGCTAAATGGCATATTATTATTATTATTGGAACTTCAGAAATCCACTAAGGCTAAGTGTGACTCCGTTAGATGTCTACAGCACTATCGGCAGTTTAGAAGAAGGGGAGATTGCTGCCAAGTTTAAATTGATAACATCTCTAGACTGGATTAGGTTTCACAACTCAGCCTTGAATCTTTCAATGCGGGCGCTTCATCTCAGAGAGCCCGGAAACAGACTGATTGAAAATGAAAAGACCCTCTTGCCTTGATAAATGTTAGCCAACTGAGAAACTCTACGAACACGCCCCTCAGTGACAGACATAACCAGAGGTGGCAAAAAAGAAAACTTGACGCAGCGTTGTCTTATTTGGAGGTCCCCTTTTTGCCCGGTTATCCCTCTGCCCTATGCCTGTCCTTGTCCAGAGGAGAGAGAGGGAGGGGCAGGGAGGAGGTGTGGATGGCTGTGAGTCCAATGTGCCAGGCCCGTGGGGGTGACGACAGGCAAAAGGGAAACCTGATCAGTCAGCCATGATGAGCCCGGCCGCTGCCTGGGGATTTCAGCTGCTGTTTTGCCTCACATCAACACTTCAAGGAATTCAACAAAATAAAAACAATGGCATGGCCTTTCTGAGTGAATGCCATCTAGAAAGAACAAGCCTGAATGTCACCAACTCAAGACCTATGGACATAAACACTTCCCACTGGGCACTGACCTCAATGGGCTCTATGCACGCATCACTTCCGCATTGGCGTAAGGATGCTTGGGCATTTCTGGTTACCGGAAAAAAACATTAGACCGTGACAGTAGACCGTTATGATGGCAGAGATGAAGTTTACAAGGTGTTTGCTGGAGTTGCTTAAAGTATCTGTTAATGATATACGGAGGGTCGTCCGGACATCCAGTACGACACCACGTAGCAAACTGGATAAAGGCCTCAAATTTTACGCTTCTTCTTTTCTTTGCAACTTTGAAGGTAATATGCTAACGCTAGCTAGCCTGAGCTAGAAGCCTTGCTTTGGTGTTTTAAGTCATGACTCCGTCCTGCTTCAGGTTAATCATGCTTTAAATAAAGTTGAATCATGTGTATATACCTCTCACTTCATGTGTTTGTACTTTTATGAAAGTATCAGGTAAAAACAGCGCTCCAAATGAGATCTCTGTGAGAGCCCACTGCTACCGCTCAATGAAGAAACTAAAGCCACCACACCAGCTGAGAGTAGGACTAGATTAAGTGACACGTTCAAAGTTCTGTTGAACTTGTTCAAGGTTCCGTTCAACATGTGTTTAATGTTACCACAGCTTTGATTGCCGTTGCTAAGGGAACACTTTAGAACTTTAGTGGTTTCCACGATAGCTGAACAGTGGTAGCCTAATACAGACCAGGGTAGCTGACTGGGAATTGCCATGCTTTGTTGTTGGGTCTGTTGTAAACAAATTGGAGTTTGGTTTGAAATGTAAACAATAATGAGATTACTACTTTTTCCTGACTTGATGACTGCCATGACAGTAACATATTCCACTCAGCTATTCTTCAAACTGCCGATGGTCTACTCAAAACTGTCCTGTCATCTTTACTTCTTTCTTTATAAACATATGGCCCAACTTTCTTGTTTTTGTACTTGATGTTTCTACTTTTCAAGAGGAATTAGGAGCAAAACCTTCACCACTCTACTGTTGTTATTGGTACTAGGCTACAATGTTGCACCACTCACCTACTGCTCTGCCAATACTGTTTGAAGGTAGGTAAATAGCACAAGACAATAGGTAAGTGCTGGGAGACAGTATAGCCAAGTGGTGCAGAAAGCACAAAAGTGACACGAGACAGTAGATAAGTTGCTTCCACCAGTAAAAAGTAGAAAGAACAAGTTCTGCTCCTACTCCTGCTGCTGTAGACCCTCGTCTTTCAAAACCCCATTAAATGATGCTTCTGTGTATTTCAGATGACGTTGCGTGATTCACAGCCAGTTGTGCTTGTTAAAAGCTACTGTTCCTGTGTGGCTGGGTGTGGGATATGCAGTCATTTGGTTGCATTACTACATCAGACCGCCCATTACTCTGAATGTGGCATGTCTGTCGTCCCTCCTGTACTTTGGTGCACTGAAAACAGAGCAGAAGTGGCATAAACCACGAACAATGGTTTGTATCATTTCAATACCAGACAGTTGTGTCACATGCATACTAGCATGTTAGCATCCTTATTGACAGTTATACAACATCTTAGAACATTTGGCACTAAGGTCAGAAACTGGACCACGCACACGTCAGTCCTTTTGCTTACTGCTCTTCTCTGTATTTTAAAATACAATTAATGCGCTGGTAGATCAGCCTAGATCTAGATCGTTTTAGATAGATACTTTACTCATCCCGAGGGGAAATTCAAGGTTTCCTGTAGCTTACAACAACACACATCACACATGCAACATTTAAACAGATAATAATACTAGTCATTGTTGACAGCTCAAATACATAGGCCTATATATTAAACACATTGGACATTTTAATTTACCTTGTGAAAAACCTTATGTCATCATCAGATCCAGCAAACCCCTCCAAGCAGAACTTGCTGCTGATTAGTTATCTCCTCAATTTGATTTCGGAGCCTTGCTATCGCTACACTAAGTTCTTCATTGTGGTCAAGGGACATATCCAGCGCAGCAGGTTCAGTACCGTTGCAGTAGTCATGGTCAGGAGGACAGTCCAATTCCACAGACGGATCATTCATGGTTTCTGTGTTGGGACGCTCGGTCCTTTCCCAAACTCCGGGCCATGGGGCTGGAAGACTGAAATTGTTCCATTGAAACAGCACTGGAACAGCTCCCCTTCTTCAGACGTCTGCGCCCAGCTGGAGTCGGAGGCTCTATCACATCTCTCACTTAGAAAGTGTCGGCTGCAGACTCGTGTGTTTGTTGTAAGAAAGTTGACTCGTCGAATGTTAAATCACCCACCGTTTATGCAATTCACTGTCTTTGGGAAAAGTAAAAAAAAACAAACAGAAGAATTGCATCTGGCAGACACTGTACATTGCGGCACACAGCAGTGATGGCTGGAAGAGCTGTCATCCCGTTTTTGAAAGGACACTTTGGTACGTTTACACGTCATCGTGTTATAAGTCAAGACGAGGTATTACAAGTAAAAACATTAACATAAACATTAAGATAAACAACAACAACGACGAAAATTAACCGTTTCGGATGTTTTTGACGACAAGCATTCAACGCTAGCATACGGTAGCACAGCGTTCTACGACAACCGGAAGTTTACATCCGTCCTGAGATTTTAACCGGAAATACGTCATGCTCGCCGGTGCATATCGCCTATTCAACGTCTGTTCCACGTTGGTTCAATGTAATTTCATTGAAATGACGTGGAAAACATTGTTGATTCAACCAGTGTGTGCCCAGTGAGTTTGGATTGTTTTCCATCATTTGGTTTAGCAGAGCAACACTTATGTGGGTAAGGGCTCTCTTGTGAGATATTGTTCATCTTTTAGAAACTTTGATGCTCCCACCTAAGTGCTTTTCATTTTGTTGCCCGGATACCATGTCTGAAATGGAATCTTAACGTATTGTCGTTATGGATACTGAAGTCGTTTTAAGTAACTACTGTACATGGCATAAGTGTTTTGCCTTGGATTGAAATCTCATGACTCCAAAATAAATTCATTTGGCTGTAGTGGATCCATTTCAATGATCCCCCAGTTCTTCAGCATTGGCCCCTTTCCTGCAGCCTTTCAGAAGCTTGCAGTTAGTTAGCAGGGATTCGATTCCCAGGACTGATAGAGGAGAGGAAAGCAGAGAAGAGATGTCCTTTACTACTGGGCCAGGAGTCAGGGCTGAAGGCTGAGGGCCGAACTCAACCCATCTGATCCTCATTACAGGCCCTGTTGACTTCCATGGCGGGACGCCATGACCAGCAAAAAACCTGATAACGGAAAACATAGTAACATCTGAGAGATAGCCTTACCGCAAAAGTGGAAGAGGAAAGTGGAAGGGGGAGAAAGTAAGGAACTTGTCTGTCGGCCTTGCATTAAAGAACATAATTGGTTAAGGAAAACTGTGATAAATTAAAAAAGTATATCAGTTTCACTTAAGGACCAAAGGATTGAAAGCCGTCCCATATAGATTGCAAAATAGTTGGGAAGAGATCTTTGACGTACCGATCCCATGGCATAGTGTTTATGAACTGACACGCAAAACGACACCGGATTCAAAAATTAGAATCTTTCAATTTAAATTATTATATACAATTCTTGCTACCAATAGAATGTTATTTATATGGGGGATACAATCTTCCCAGCTCTGCAGATTTTGCTGTGAAGAGACAGAATCATTAGATCATTTGTTTTGGATCTGTCCATTTGTAGCTTGTTTTTGGACACAGGTCCAGGAATGGCTAAAGGATTGCAATATTTACCTGGAGCTAACCTTGCAGATAGCATTACTGGGTGATCTGAAAAGTCATAGTCAATCGATCAATAATATAATATGTTTAAATATTAAAATGTTTATTTTTAATTCACAATCTGTAGAAGCAATGAGAATAGAAAGGTTCAGAACTTTTGTAAAACATCACAGTACGGTTGAAATATTTATGGCAAATAGAAATCCTATATGGATGGTGTTAAGAGATAGATGGGGAAAAAAGTATTTAGTCAGCCACCAATTGTGCAAGTTCTCCCACTTAAAAAGATGAGAGAGGCCTGTAATTTTCATCATAGGTACACGTCAACTATGACAGACAAATTGAGAAAAATAAATCCAGAAAATCACATTGTAGGATTTTTAATGAATTTATTTGCAAATTATGGTGGAAAATGAGTATTTGGTCACCTACAAACAAGCAAGATTTCTGGCTCTCACAGACCTGTAACTTCTTCTTTAAGAGGCTCCTCTGTCCTCCACTCGTTACCTGTATTAATGGCACCTGTTTGAACTTGTTATCAGTATAAAAGACACCTACCTGTCCACAACCTCAAACAGTCACACTCCAAACTCCACTATGGCCAAGACCAAAGAGCTGTCAAAGGACACCAGAAACAAAATTGTAGACCTGCACCAGGCTGGGAAGACTGAATCTGCAATAGGTAAGCAGCTTGGTTTGAAGAAATCAACTGTGGGAGCAATTATTAGGAAATGGAAGACATACAAGACCACTGATAATCTCCCTCGATCTGGGGCTCCACGCAAGATCTCACCCCGTGGGGTCAAAATGATCACAAGAACGGTGAGCAAAAATCCCAGAACCACACGGGGGACCTAGTGAATTACCTGCAGAGAGCTGGGACCAAAGTAACAAAGCCTACCATCAGTAACACACTACGCCGCCAGGGACTCAAATCCTGCAGTGCCAGACGTGTCCCCTGCTTAAGCCAGTACATGTCCAGGCTCGTCTGAAGTTTGCTAGAGTGTATTTGGATGATCCAGAAGAGGATTGGGAGAATGTCATATGGTCAGATGAAACCAAAATATAACTTTTTGGTAAAAACTCAACTCGTCGTGTTTGGAGGACAAAGAATGCTGAGTTGCATCCAAAGAACACCATACCTACTGTGAAGCATGGGGGTGGAAACATCATGCTTTGGGGCTGTTTTTCTGCAAAGGGACCAGGACGACTGATCCGTGTAAAGGAAAGAATGAATGGGGCCATGTATTGTGAGATTTTGAGTGAAAACCTCCTTCCATCAGCAAGGGCATTGAAGATGAAACGTGGCTGGGTCTTTCAGCATGACAATGATCCCAAACACACCGCCGGGCAACGAAGGAGTGGCTTCGTAAGAAGCATTTCAAGGTCCTGGAGTGGCCTAGCCAGTCTCCAGATCTCAACCCCATAGAAAATCTTTGGAGGGAGTTGAAAGTCCGTGTTGCCCAGCGACAGCCCCAAAACATCACTGCTCTAGAGGAGATCTGCATGGAGGAATGGGCCAAAATACCAGCAACAGTGTGTGAAAACCTTGTGAAGACTTACAGAAAACGTTTGACCTGTGTCATTGCCAACAAAGGGTATATAACAAAGTATTGAGAAACTTTTGTTATTGACCAAATACTTATTTTCCACCATAATTTGCAAATAAATTCATTAAAAATCCTACAATGTGATTTTCTGGAGAAAAAAAATCTCATTTTGTCTGTCATAGTTGACGTGTACCTATGATGAAAATTACAGGCCTCTCTCATCTTTTTAAGTGGGAAAACTTGCACAATTGGTGGCTGACTAAATAATTTTTTTCCCCACTGTAGATGGGAGGTATTGAATAGAGTTGAAGGATGGGACTAATAACAAATAACAACAAATAATAACAAAGATAGCTAATAATGTAAGCATACTGTGTCCATAATAAGTATATAGGTTGTATGTTGGGAGCTTTTGGCAAAGAGCACAGTTAGAAAGATATGGCATATAGAAGCAAACCGGATGGACATCATGAAAATGATCGGAGAGGTTGAGAGTAGAAGAAGTTCAGGAGCAAAAAAATATATATATATATATATAATAGAATTATTGTAAAATTAACTGTGTCCATAAGGTGTAGATAGTAAGTATAGGCTGGAAGTAGAGGCCTGGGCATTGTTGTTCACTAATTTACTCCAAGTAGGGAAAGGATGGCGGGTTGAAAAGTAATAAAGGGGAGTATATATATAAAAAACATGGGGGATTGGAAGTGATGCAGACAATTACATTGATAGAAGATACAATCTATCTGCAATATTAAGCTGATCCATCCCCCCCCCAAAAAAACAAAAAAAATAAAAACATGTGAGAGATAGCGTGATAGTGGATAGCGCACAGATGACCAGGAACAACGGGGACTCACTGTGTTACGTCATACTAGTCATTCAGCAGACGGTCCTTTAGAGACGATATCAACATATAGTAGGCCTATATACTGCACGTGTGAAGCCACTGCATTGATGTTACCAGCCCCACCTAGTACAGCACCTACTACTTGATGGCAAACCTGTTCATTCATGTTAGAAACCCAGAGATACGCATCTAACGTTATCTTTACAGAAACAATGTATGTTCTAGACATTATTTGGGTTTGTCTGCAATTACCCTTCCTAATATACGGCAGTAAAGCACATTCCTGTATGATTGGAGACAGCACAGAGCTCTGTTACGATTGAAAGGACTCAAAACCTGTTCTGTGGGGCCTATACTGCCAGAGAAGAGTGGAATAAAGGAATGAAGTCAATGGAGGCACAAAGAAAAAAATAGGTTTATTAATCTCAGTGTAAATATTTAAATAGTTTACTAATAAACCCTGGGCTTTGACCCTCCATTAAACATGAAGGGGATTACAGCTCTCTGCTCTGACAACACACAGAGACAGAGGATTACAGCTATCTGGTCTGACAACACACAGAGACAGAGGATTACAGCTCTCTGGTCTGACAACACACAGAGACAGAGGATTACAGCTCTCTGCTCTGACAACACACAGAGACAGGGATTACAGCTCTCTGGTCTGACAACACACAGAGACAGAGGATTACAGCTCTCTGGTCTGACAACACACAGAGACAGAGGATTACAGCTCTCTGCTCTGACAACACACAGAGACAGAGGATTACAGCTCTCTGGTCTGACAACACAAAGAGACAGAGCCACAACAACAGGTATTGTAGAGCCACAGAGGGAAGGGAGGCTAGAGTTGTGGGTCTCAAACAGTGGGTCATGGACAGTGACTTTTTCATTATGGCTAAACATATGTTTTTGTTTATTTATTGGGTCACAGTCCGGTTCAAAAAGGCTTTAGTAGTATCAGAAAGTTAAAAAAATATATATGTTTTGGGTAGGGAAACACAATTAAAGATGCACTCCGGGATCTTAAGCACAACAAATTCGTAAAACATATTGCACAAATTTGATTCTTAGCATATCACCCGAATTGTAAAATTCGTATGATATCAAATCAATTGCAAAATTCTTAACATGTCACACGAAATGAATGACATAGTACACAATTGGATCACGTAGTACACAAAAAAAGGGGACTACTTTTGGTTTGTGAGCACCACCTTCAATACTACTCAATTATACAAAAGTTTCAGAGTGCATCTTTAATCAAATTTTAATCTAAATTGCAATATTGACATGTGCAATATCCATAATCCATGTAATAAGGGTCCCCTGGGAAGCTCTGACCAACACATTTAGTCATTTTAGCAGACGCTCTTATCCAGAGCGACTTACAACTAGTGAGTGCATACATTTTTTCTTACACACTTTGGCTCCTACCCTGTCACAGCAACTTCTACTGTACCTGTCTTTGTCATTAGTTGTCATGCCAAACAACACCAACCATTGAATCAGAAAACGAATTGTATTTCTATGATTCCAATAGTTCACCCAAGTGTTTTTGATCTTTAAATTGCAAGTAAAATCCCAATCGCAATATTTAGGTTAAAATAATTTGCAATTAGATGATTTGCCCATATCGTGCAGCCCTAGCTTTGGGAGCCGCTACTGTGGGTTAGAGCACTGACTAATATGTGTAATCCAGACTAAAAGGACTTCATGCTAACCTAATCACACATAAGGGCAGCCAAGGCTACATTTTGGCTTTCTGATTTGTGTAGCAGCCTCCCATCCTCCTAATATAACACATAACAGTAGTGGGGTAATAGAACACATAACAGTAGTGGGGTAATAGAACACATAACAGTAGTGGGGTAATATAACACATAACAGTAGTGGGGTAATAGAACACATAACAGTAGTGGGGTAATAGAACATAACAGTAGTGGGGTAATAGAACACACGAACAGTAGTGGGGTAATAGAACACGTAACAGTAGTGGGGTAATAGAACACGTAACAGTAGTGGGGTAATAGAACACATAACAGTAGTGGGGTAATAGAACACATAACAGTAGTGGGGTAATAGAACACATAACAGTAGTGGGGTAATAGAACACATAACAGTAGTGGGGTAATAGAACACGTAACAGTAGTGGGGTAATAGAACACGTAACAGTAGTGGGGTAATAGAACACGTAACAGTAGTGGGGTAATAGAACATGTAACAGTAGTGGGGTAATAGAACACATAACAGTAGTGGGGTAATAGAACACATAACAGTAGTGGGGTAATAGAACACATAACAGTAGTGGGGTAATAGAACACGTAACAGTAGTGGGGTAATAGAACATAACAGTAGTGGGGTAATAGAATACATAACAGTAGTGGGGTAATAGAACACATAACAGTAGTGGGGTAATAGAACACATAACAGTAGTGGGGTAATAGAACACATAACAGTAGTGGGGTAATAGAACACATAACAGTAGTGGGGTAATAGAACACATAACAGTAGTGGGGTAATAGAACACATAACAGTAGTGGGGTAATAGAACACATAACAGTAGTGGGGTAATAGAACACATAACAGTAGTGGGGTAATAGAACACATAACAGTAGTGGGGTAATAGAACACATAACAGTAGTGGGGTAATAGAACACATAACAGTAGTGGGGTAATAGAACACATAACAGTAGTGGGGTAATAGAACACATAACAGTAGTGGGGTAATAGAACACATAACAGTAGTGGGGTAATAGAACACATAACAGTAGTGGGGTAATAGAACACATAACAGTAGTGGGGTAATAGAACACATAACAGTAGTGGGGTAATAGAACACATAACAGTAGTGGGGTAATAGAACACATAACAGTAGTGGGGTAATAGAACACATAACAGTAGTGGGGTAATAGAACACATAACAGTAGTGGGGTAATAGAACACATAACAGTAGTGGGGTAATAGAACACATAACAGTAGTGGGGTAATAGAACACATAACAGTAGTGGGGTAATAGAACACATAACAGTAGTGGGGTAATATAACACATAACAGTAGTGGGGTAATAGAACACATAACAGTAGTGGGGTAATAGAACACATAACAGTAGTGGGGTAATAGAACACATAACAGTAGTGGGGTAATAGAACACATAACAGTAGTGGGGGTAATAGAACACATAACAGTAGTGGGGTAATAGAACACATAACAGTAGTGGGGTAATATAACACATAACAGTAGTGGGGTAATAGAACACATAACAGTAGTGGGGTAATAGAACACATAACAGTAGTGGGGTAATAGAACACATAACAGTAGTGGGGTAATAGAACACATAACAGTATCGTACGGGTGCAGGTTACAATTCTTTACAGACAAATCAATATATATATATATTTTTTTAAGATGGATGATATATCCCATTATTCATTTCTTTTTAAGTCATTTAGCAGACACTCTTATCCAGAACGACTTACAGTAGTGAGTGCTTTTTCTGTTCATGGTCCCCCATGAGAATCGAACCCACGACCCTGGCGTTGCAAGTGAGCCACATGGGACAGTATATTCTTGAAGGTGGGCATGGAAAGACTTAGGAGTCCCCTATTCATTCATTATATGAATGTTACAGTGCCAAAGCATTCAACCCCCTTGACCCATTCCACACACTACTGTGTAACAGCCCGAACTCAAAACAGACCGAATTGATCTCTTTTCTCACCAATCAACAAACCAATATTGTTAATGTATTCAGTAAAAAGTACTAGACCCAGAACTGACCCCTGCGGGACACCTTTCGTTATATCCAGAAAACTAGATTTAACACCGTCATTATACATACATTTGAGTTCTATCTGTCAAGTGGTTTTTAAACCAGTTACACACAGCCTGGTCTAGGCCAATTTAGGAAAGCCTCTGAGTTAGCCGTGAGAGCTATGAGATGGATGGGGAGTAACAAGGGATTAGAGAGAGAGAATAGAGCCAGACACTCAAATCACTCTGGTGATAGATGCTGCTGGAATGCACTCGTCCGTTTCTGCTATTGTCACGAGTTGCTAAGCCAGAACCCAGAAGCAGACCAGGACAAGGTAAGTTGAAACGAAGGTGAGTGTTTATTACAAATTCAAGAGTGATGCTGAATAATCCAGGGAACAGAGCGGGCGGCGTTGATTAGTTGTTGGGGGTGCAGTGGTTGATCCCATCCTGGGTCGGCAGCCGCCGACCACCAGGCAGAGGTTGGATGAAGGTTCCGGACGGGTGACTGCAGATGGAACAAAACGGGGGTAAGTAAGCAACAAACCAACAAGGTGCAAAAACAACAAAACTAACGCTAGGCTCTAAGACTGATACTCTGGTAAACCTACTGTTCATGGCTAACGATCCGGCAGGGAATGGATGTTAGACCAGAGCCTAAGAAGGGTGATGATCAGGACCAGGTGTGCAGATTGCTGATGGGATGCAGGTGCGGAAATCAAGAGAGCTCCCGGAGCGCGTTCCCGAACCCTCGGGAAACTGGAGATCACGAACAGAAAAACTAGTCACCAGACAGGACCCGACTCAGACTGCCGGGATCGTTACAGTACCCCCCCCTCCGACGAACGCCACCGGGCGGACTCCCGGAGCGCCAGGATGGAGGCGGTAGAAGTCACTGATGAGGTCAGCATCTAGGACCTGTCGCCGCGGAATCCAACTCCTCTCTTCAGGACCATACCCCTCCCAGTCCACGAGATACTGGAAACCCCGGCCCCGCCGTCTGGAATCCATGATGCGACGCACCGTGTAGGCAGGACCACCTCCGATCATCCGAGGAGGAGGAGGAGGAGGCGGAGGAGGCAACAGAGGACTGAGGAAAACAGGCTTGAGGCAGGAGACATGAAAGGTGGGATGGACTCTGAGCGTCCTCGGGAGTTTGAGTCGAACTGCCACCGGATTGATCACCTTCTCCACCACAAACGGACCAATGAACTTCGGTAACAACTTCCTAGACTCAGTCCGTAACGGAAGATCCCGTGTGGCCAACCAGACCCTATCTCCGATGGAATAGGTGGGAGCGGGGATCCGGCGACGATTCGCCTGGAGCTGATACCGGTCCGAAACTCTAAGGAGTGCCTTTCTGGCCCGATGCCAGGTCCGGTGGCAACGAATATGGGCCTGAACAGAAGGCACTGAGAGCTCCTTCTCCTGAGAAGGGAACAGGGGAGGTTGGTAGCCATACAGGCACTGGAAGGGAGACATCCCAGTGGCAGATGTAGGGAGAGTATTGTGGGCATACTCAACCCAAGGCAACTGAGAGACCCAGGAGGTGGGGTTGGAAGAGACCAGGCAGCGTAGCGTGGATTCCATCTTCTGGTTGGCTCTCTCCGCCTGACCATTGGATTGGGGGTGAAAACCAGATGTGAGACTGACTGTAGCTCCAATGGCCAAACAGAAGGACTTCCAGACAGCAGAGGTAAACTGAGGGCCACGGTCGGAAACGATATCACTGGGCAAACCGTGGACCCTGAAAACCTCCCCTAACCAGGATCTCGGACGTCTCCGAGGCAGAGGGAAGCTTGGCAATTGGCACAAAGTGGGCGAACTTGCTGAATCTGTCCACGATAGTCAGAACGACCGTGTTCCCCTCAGAAGCGGGCAACCCAGTGACGAAGTCCAGGGCCAGATGCGACCATGGTCGCCGGGGAATAGGAAGGGGGTGAAGTAGTCCAGAGCTGGGCCGATTGGTACTCTTATTCTGCGCACACACTGGACAGGCAGCAACAAAACCCCCGAGTATCCTCGGCCATGGCAGGCCACCAAAACGTCTGCGAAGAAACGCCATTGTCCGAGCCACGCCAGGGTGACAAGCCATCTTGCTGGCGTGGGACCATTTGAGGACAGCAGGACGAACCGACTCAGGCACAAACAACCGACCGGGTGGACCGTTACCGGGACCGGGCTGAGTCCGAAGGGCCGCCAGCACCTCCTCCTCAATCTTCCACATAACTGCTCCCACGACGTAGTTCCGGGGGAGAATTGTCTCGGTCTTGGACCCACTCTCCTCCGTCTTGGAGAACATCCGGGACAAGGCGTCCACCTTGCCGTTCTTAGATCCAGGTCGGAACGTCAGGGAAAACTTGAATCGTCCGAAAAACAACGCCCACCTGGCCTGACGGGAGTTGAGACGTTTAGCCGATTGCACGTAAGCAAGATTCTTGTGGTCAGTCCAGACAATAAACGGTTGCTCCGCCCCCTCCAACCAGTGGCGCCACTCCTCCAAGGCAAGTTTCACCGCGAGAAGCTCCCGGTTACCCACATCGTAATTCCTCTCCGCAGGCGAAAGGCGACGAGTAGTAGGCGCAGGGATGGAGTTTACTGTCCGTGGAGCATCGCTGCGACAGGATGGCGCCAACTCCCACATCAGACGCGTCCACTTCAACGACGAACTGACGGGCCGTGTCCGGTTGAGAGAGAATCGGTGCGTTAGTGAACCGCCTCTTCAAATCCAGAAACGCTCGATCCGCCTCCGGATTCCACTTGAAGGTCCTGATACTGGAAGTCAAGGCAGTTAACGGAGCGGCCACACGGCCTGTAATCCCGGATGAATCTGCGGTAGAAATTCGCAAACCCCAAAAAATCTCTGGAGCTGCAATCTCGTACCGGGCTGGGCCCATTCCAGAACCGCTCTAACCTTCTCCTGGTCCATCCTAATCTCTCCCCCTGGAGATGATGTACCCGAGAAAGGATGTCGTGGTGGGCGTGAAACTCGCACTTCTCGGCCTTCACGAACAGGCGATTCTCCAACAATCGCTGCAGAACCTGCCGGACATGCTGGACGTGGTCGGAAGGTTCCTTCGAGAAGATCAGAATGTCATCCAGGTAAACAAACACAAAGAGACCGATCATATCTCTCAGGACGTCGTTCACCATACTCTGGAATACCGCTGGAGCATTGGTCAGTCCAAACGGCATCACCTGATACTCGAGTGACCCATCGGTGTATTGAAACCCGTCAACCACTCGTCCCCCTCTCTGATCCGGACCATGTGATACGACATTGCGTAGGTCTAGCTTGGTGAACACCGTAGCACCCTGTAAGGAGTCGAAGGCAGAACTCATCAAGGGCAGGGGGATACTTGTTCTTGACCGTGATGTCATTCAACCCCCGATAATCAATACACGGTCGAAGAGAGCCATCCTTCTTACCCACAAAGAAGAATCCTCCCCCCAGGGGGTGATGACGAGGGGACGAACGAGACCAGCAGCTAGGGACTCCTTGATGTAGGTCTCCAAAGCCTCACGTTCAGGTCGGGAGATACTGTATAACCTTCCCCTTGGGGTAGACAGCTCCAGGGAACAGGTTGATGGCACAATCATATGGTCGGTGGGGAGGGAGTGACAGAGCCTTCTGCTTACTGAAAACTTCCCCCAAATCGTGATATGTCTCGGGAACCAGGGACAAATCTGGGGGTTTAGCCTCAATCACCTGACTGGGAACCGAATGGGGGCAGGCAGTCTTGAGACAGTTAGCATGACAATCAAGGCTCCAACTCGTTACCTTGCCCGTCACCCAATCGAACGTGGGATTGTGTTCCTTCAGCCAGGGGTATCCAAGGACCAGAGGAACATGGGAAGACGGCAGAATGAAGAATGAAATCATCTCAGAATGATTCCCCGACAACCGCATCTTAACCGGTTCAGTCCTCATCGTGATACGTGCCAGACTACTGCCCGTTCAGAGTGGTCGCTTCAATGGCTTCCGGCAATTGCTCCTTGGAAAGCCCCAGCTGTTCCACCAACTCGGGCATCAAGAAAGCTTCCATCGGCACCTGAATCGATAAAGCGTTAATCGCTAAGCTCTGATTCCTGTTCACAAGGGTAGCCGGAAACGGGGTCTGACAGAGGTACTGAGAGGTTGAAACTGGCTCGCTAAAAGTCCTCCCAACTTTAGCGAGCCGGGCAGTTTGACGACCGCCGGGAACAAGTGGAGATGTAATGTCCCGAGCTACCACAGTAGAGGCAGCAGTTGGTCTTACGTCTATGTTGACGCTCCTCCTTGGTTAACCCGTGCCGCCCCACTTGCATGGGTTCAGAATCGGGAGAGAGGACCTCTCCACTAATCCTTTGTGGTGGAGAATGATCGACGTGTTCTGGTCCACCACCCGACCCGACTGGGAACTGAGAAGCTGATCGATTGGACGGACCCCATTGCTTCTCCCTCCTTCGCCTCTCGGACTCGATTATCCACCCGAATAGACAAGGCTACCAAGCTGTCCAGGTCACTAGGCTCCGGATAGGAGATCAACTCATCCTTGAGCTGCTCCGACAGACCCTGGTAAAAGACCGCTTGCAGAGACTCCTCGTTCCACCCACTCTCCACAGCCAACGTCTTGAACTCGATCACGAAGTCGCCACGCGCGAGTTCCTTGGTGAAGCGAAAACAGGCGCCTAGCTGCGTCCCCCCCTCGGGACGGAATGGTCGAAGAGCTTCCTCATCTCGGCCGTGAACCCCTGGTATGAAGCCATGCAGGGGTCTTGTCGTTTCCCAAACGGCTGAAGCCCACTCCAGCGCTCGACCACGCAGCAACGCAATCACAAAGGCTATCCTAGCCTTGTCTGTGGCATAAGAGTAGGGCTGTAGATCGAACACTAATCCACACTGCATAAGGAAGGAACGGCATCTTCCCAGCTCCCCCTCATATTTATCCGTCGGGAACCTTGGGCTCACGGAAGGACACAGCTCCAGAAGCGGCAGGCGAGATGGGTGAAACCGGTAGTGGATCCTCCACCGGAAACTTGCGTTGGTTCTGGACCTCCGTCAGACCGGTAGAAAGGTTCCGAACTGACAACGCGATCTCCTGTAGTACCGTGCTATGATGGCCCAACATCTTCTCCTGATGGGTAATGGCATGGCGTTAACAGAGTCCAGGTCCGCTGGGTTCATTACTGGCCGGATCATTCTGTCACGAGTTGCTAAGCCAGAACCCAGAAGCAGACCAGGACAAGGTAAGTTGAAACGAAGGTGAGTGTTTATTACAAATTCAAGAGTGATGCTGAATAATCCAGGGAACAGAGCGGGCGGCGTTGATTAGTTGTTGGGGTGCAGTGGTTGATCCCATCCTGTCGGCAGCCGCCGACCACCAGGCAGAGGTTGGATGAAGGTTCCGGACGGGTGACTGCAGATGGAACAAAACGGGGGTAAGTAAGCAACAAACCAACAAGGTGCAAAAACAACAAAACTAACGCTAGGCTCTAAGACTGATACTCTGGTAAACCTACTGTTCATGGCTAACGATCCGGCAGGGAATGGATGTTAGACCAGAGCCTAAGAAGGGTGATGATCAGGACCAGGTGTGCAGATTGCTGATGGGATGCAGGTGCGGAAATCAAGAGAGCTCCCCGGGAGCGTTCCCGAACCCTCGGAAACTGGAGATCACGAACAGAAAAACTAGTCACCAGACAGCCCGCTCAGCTCCGTCGTTACAGCTATTGTTTGAACGCACCAGAGACTTGACGGGAAAGCAACAACTTCAAAGAGAAAGAGAACATTATCTGGTCATCTGGCAGAGAGAAAAACATCTTTCCAAACTTTTAAAGTATTCCAGACTGTTCGTTGATACTCTACTGGCGTGACTCACTGTAACTTTATTGTTCAAGTCCAGAGCATAAAAAATACCTGGATGGAAGACAGCTCCGTTGTGAGAGTGAGAAAAAGACACAGAAAGGAGGAGGCAAAACAAGAAAAAGTGAGAAAGGTTATGATAAGACCGAAGAATGTTTGTACAAAGTTACAGTATGAGACAGTGAAGAGTTGTGGAGAGAAGCTAGAATAATTCATATTTACTGTATAAAACCGTAATCGACGGCCCCCTTGTGTCAATCAAAACAAAAATGTAAATATTGCAAATGAACTTAAAATAACCTGTTCAAATGCACTTGCGTGCTTAGATGACAATTGACTTGTACATCCAACCAGAGTATTGTCCTATGTCTGAGTATACGTTGACTAACCAGGGTGAGACCCTGGACAGGCTATTTACCGTAGGTCTAGGGCAGTGGTCACCGACTGAGTCAAGATCACTTGCTGAGTCAAAATGCAAGCCGAGATCTACCGCACAGTTGTTTTAAAAACATGACTTAAAAAACGTAAGCCTATGCAACATGAACCAATGGAAAAACTGTTCTGTAACAGTGAGGTTTGTGCAGTAGGCTATAGACCCAGTACATTATCACTGCATATTGGCTTTGCTTGAATTGTCCTGCCAATGTTGTTCTTCTCAGACTATTTAGAATGTATATTTAAAACATTTATGCATATGATCACACTGGTAATAGATAGTTTATTGTGTTACTTGTGAGGCACAGCTGAGTGAGCATTATATATCTATACATACAGTATATCTATATGTCTATATATCTATATATATTTACTATTATTATTATATATTTTTTGTTTTACTGAACTGATGGTTTGAGGGGAGGGATGGAGCAGCGGTGAGGCTGCCTCTCACGACTCACCATCTCCCTGCTCTCCTGAGACAAGGGGACACAGTCTTCCAGCTGATGGCGAAACTCAAGTAGCACTGCGTTATTTCTGCCTCATGCACCAATTCATGTTGTTAAGCCTATGATCAGAGAAAGTGAACTATTCCTCGACATTAAAAAAAAGACACAAGCCGCTAATAATACCAACGCAAGCTTATCGGAACACTTTGCTGTACTCATTCATTGCAGCTGCAGTGCTGGTTGTGGCGTGAGTGGAAGTAGGGAGAAAGCACATTTTATGGCTCATAAAAGTGTTGAACAAAGTGTTGACAGTGTTGAATAACAACTTCAACATGAACTTACTGTTCTCAGTTTGTCACACTGTGCCCAAGAGCTGAGAACACTGACTTCACATCTGTCCCTAAATCAGAAGAGGTTGTCGACCACTGACCATACAGTATCTAGGTACAGTAACAGTCTAATCATTAGTGTGTGAACTGGGGGAGACTGATTAGACTGTGAACTGGGGGAGACTGATTAGACGTCACAGCAGGCCCTACACAGTGCAGTGTGGTGTAATTATGTGTCTTGTCATGCAGTGATACTGTAGTTTCTGTATTGAGAGTTCCTACTCCCTACTTGGACATTAGGGGGGAGGAAGAAGCGTCTTCTTACCTGTGAAGAAGCTCTTGACCCGGAGGTAGCTGACGCTGAGGCGCAGCACGGACAGTTTATCCAGCTTGGAGATGATGTCCGGGGAGAAGGGCAGCATGCTGGCCAGCCGGTCCAGCTCCGCGTTCAGGCGGTCCCGGTGCCTTTTGGACGGGTTGGACTTCTCACTCACCGTCGCTGGTTTCCTGGTGAAAACACAGCGGACATATGTTAGGGTCTGTTATTGTGACGGTTTGTAGCTGTTTGATTTTTTTTTTAAGTCTGGCAGACTCAACTGTTAACAGAGAGATGTACTGTGCTTTTGGGTGCAGGAGGGCCGAGAGCCACATAGCAACAGAATATAAACACGGAATCATTATGTAAATCAACACAATATATTCATACCCTCTGGAAGATGACAGTTTTCTTTGAGTTTTTTTCATGACGCGATCAAAAGCAGTGACATAGTGAAACATACAATATGTGAAGTTAATTTACATCAATTCTTCATTCAGCAATTGCGCACACGCACACACACACACACACACACACACACACACACACACACACACACACACACACACACACACACACACACACACACACACACACACAGGGTAACAGCATTGAAGGTTTTGGACAAACAACAGCCATCAATCAATAATAACATTAAGAGAGCCTTTACAGACACAGACGGGTTGACAACATCAAGCATCACCGTGCCAGACAGACGGGTTGACAGCATCAAGCATCACCGTGCCAGACAGACGGGTTGACAGCATCAAGCATCACCGTGCCAGACAGACGGGTTGACAGCATCAAGCATCACCGTGCCAGACACAGACGGGTTGACAGCCTCAAATCAAATCAAATGTATTTGTCACATACACATGGTTAGCAGATGTTATTGCGAGTGCAGCGAAATGCTTGTGCTTCTAGTTCCGACAGTGCAGCAATATCTAACAAGTAATATCTAACAGTTCCACAACAAATATCTAATACACACAAATCTAAGTAAAGGAATGGAATAAGAATATATAAATATATGGATGAGCAATGTCATTATCAGAGTGGCATAGGCTAAGATGCAATAGATAGTATGGAATACAGTATATAGATATGAGATGGGGCAATGCAAGATATGTAAACATGATTAAAGTGGCATTATTAAAGTGACTAGTGTTCCATTTATTAAAGTGGCCAGTGATTTTCAAGTCTGTATGTAGGCAGCAGCCTCTCTGTGCTAGTGATGGCTGTTTAACAGTCTGATGGCCTTGAGATAGAAGCTGTTTTTCATTCTCTCGGTCCCAGCCTTGATGCACCTGTACTGACCTCGCCTTCTGGATGATAGCGAGGTGAACAGGCAGTGGCTCGGGTGGTTGATGTCCTTGATTATATTTTTGGCCTTCCTGTGACATCGGGTGCTGTAGGTGTCCTGGAGGGCAGGTAGTTTGCCCCTGGTGATGCGTTGTACAGACCCAGGGCCTCAAGCTTAATGATGAGCTTGGAGGGTACTATGGTGTTGAATGCTGAGCTATAGTCAATGAACAGCATTCTTACATAGGTATTCCTCTTGTCCAGATGGGATAGGGCAGTGTGCAGTGTGATGGCGATTGCATCGTCTGTGGACGTATTGGGGCGGTAAGCAAATTGAAGTGGGTCTAGGGTGACAGGTAAGGTGGAGGTGATATGATCCTTGACTAGTCTCTCAAAGCACTTCATGATGACAGAAGTGTCATCAGGACAATGACCCAACACATCTCCAGGCTGTGTAAGGACTATTTTACCAAGAAGGAGAGTGATGGAGTGCTGCATCAGATGACCTGGCCTCCACAATCCCCCAACCTCAACCCAATTGAGATGGTTTGAGTTGGATGGCAGAGTGAAGGAAAAGCAGCCAACAAGTGCTCAGCATATGTGGGAACTCCTTCAAGACTGTTGGAAAAGCATTCCAGGTGAAGCTGGTTGAGAGAATGCCAAGAGTGTGCAAAGCTGTCATCAAGGCAAAGGGTGGCTATTTGAAGAATCTCAAATATAAAATATATCTTGATTTGTTTAACACTTTTTTGCTTACTACATAATGCCATATGTGTTACGTCATAGTTTAGATGTCTTCACTACTATTCTACAATGTAAAAAATATTTACAAATAAAGAAAAACACTTGAATGAGTAGGTGTGTCCAAACTTTTGACTGGTAGTGTATATATTTGCATATTCTTCTCAAATTTGACATCAATTGTAGCTAGCTGAAACCTGTTGTTGGATTCAACATTTAAACGGTTAGTGCTACAGTAGCCGATGGTTAGCCTATATACTGAAAGAGCTGCAAAATCTGGACCCCTACAAATCAGCTGGGCTAGACAATCTGGACCCTTTCTTTCTAAAATTAGCCGCCAAATTTGTCGCAACCCTTATCACCAGCCTGTTCAACCTCTCTTTCGTATCGTCTGAGATCCCCAGAGATTGGAAAGCTGCCGCGGTCATCCCCCTCTTCAAAGGGGGTGACACTCTAGATCCAAACTATTACAGACCTATATCCATCCTGCCCTGCCTTTCGAAAATATTTGAAAGCCAAGTTAACAAACAGATCACCGACCATTTAGAATCCCACCGTACCTTCTCCGCTATGCAATCTGGTTTCCGAGCTGGTCATGGGTGTACCTCAGCCACGCTCAAGGTCCTAAACGATATAATAACCGCGATCGATAAAAGACAGTACTGTGCAGCCGTCTTCATTGACCTGGCCAAGGCTTTTGACTCTGTCAATCACCGCATTCTTATTGGCAGACTAAATAGCCTTGGTTTCTCAAATGACTGCCTCGCCTGGTTCACCAACTACTTCTCAGATAGAGTTCAATGTGTCAAATCGGAGGGCCTGTTGTCTGGACCTCTGGCAGTCTCTATGGGGTGCCACAGGGTTCAATTCTCGTGCCGACTCTATTCTCTGTGTATATCAATGATGTCGCTCTTGCTGCTGGTGACTCTCAGATCCACCTCTACGCAGACGACACCATTTTGTATACATCTGGCCCTTCATTGGACACTGTGTTAACAAACCTCCAAACGAGCTTCAATGCCATACAACACTCCTTCAGTAGCCTCCAACTGCTCTTAAACGCTAGTAAAACTAAATGCATGCTCTTCAATCGAACGCTGCTGGCACCCGCCTGCCCGACTAGAATCACTACTCTCGGCGGGTCTGACTTATAATATGTGGACAACTACAAATACCTAGGTGTCTGGTTAGACTGTAAACTCTCCTTCCAGACTCACATTAAGCATCTCCAATCCAAAGTTAAATCTAGAATCGGCTTCCTATTTCACAACAAAGCCTCCTTCACTCATGCTGCCAAACATGCCCTCATAAAACTGACTATCCTACCGATCCTTGACTTCGACGATGTAATTTACAAAATAGCCTCCAACACTCTACTCAGCAAATTGGATGTTACTGTGACCTGTACGCTCTTGTTGGCTGGTCCTCATTACATGTTCGTCGTCAAACCCACTGGCTCCAGGCCATCTATAAATCACTGCTAGACAAATCCCCGCCTTATCTTAGCTCATTGGTCACCATAGCAACACCCACCCGTAGTATGCGTTCCAGCAGGTATATCTCACTGGTCATCCCCAAAGCCAACACCTCCTTTGGTCGCCATTCCTTCCAGTTCTCTGCTGCAAATGACTGGAACGAACTGCAAAAATCTCTGAAGCTGGAGACATTTATCTCCCTCACTATCTTTAAGCATCAGTTGTCAGAGCACCTTACCGATCACTGCACCTGTACACAGCCCATCTGTAATTAGCCCACCCAACTACCTCATCCCCATATTGTTATTTATTTTGCTAATTTGCACCCCAGTATCTCTATTTCCACATCATCTTCTGCACATCTATCACTCCAGTGTTAATACTAAATTATAATTGTAATTATTTGGCACTATGGCCTATTTATTGCCTTACCTCCATAACTTACTACATTTGCACACAATGTATATAGATGTTCTATTGTGTTATTGACTGTATGTTTTGTTTATTCCATATGTAACTCTGTGTTGTTGTTGTTTTTATCGCACTGCTTTGCTTTATCTTGGCCAGGTCGCAGTTGTAAATGAGAACTTGTTCTCAACTGCCTTACCTGGTTAAATAAAGGTGAAATAAAATAAAATAAAAAAATGTGAACCCATCACGTTTCCTACAAGTCATTTTAACCTTGCATCACCTTTTTTTTTAAATCAAGTTTGGAACCACAAGCATCCACAAGAATCTGCTAACTACTTCTGTCTCCTGTCACTAAAAACATACACATTTCACACAAATAATAAACGTAACGTACTGTTGGGCTACCATGTAGGCAGGCTATTACCACATTGTGAAACATTGTGAAAGTGTATTGAGCAACGCAAAAAAAGTTTATCCAAACTTCAGAAGTAGAAGTACAAGTAGACATAAAATCCATAAAAACAGTTTTCAGCATGTTCAAATATAAATGTTACTATGTTACGAGTAAAGTATGTGATTCTTAACTGTTTTTGAACTGGCTTCCTTCTTTTCCTGCCAGCGTACATGCAGTCTCCCGGCGGGATCATGGTCCTGCGCTCCGTAAAGGTAACAGGTGCGCTGCAGAGAAAGATGGAGAAAACTTTTCACTGTTCCCACATATGACATACACAAGTTCCATGAACCGGTCAGAATACCACACTCCATAAAGGAACTGATGGAAAAGTTGTTCGGTGATGCTATCAAGATCGAGTCATTTGTCAACGTACGTTATGAAGACTATTGCCATTCAAATAATCAGTAAGAAAATGAACAGGATTAATTAGGATAAAGACGTAACTAGGCCTAAACAGTTGCTTGTCAATAGTTTGTTTACACTACTGACACTTAAATATAATGAAGCTGCAAAATCCATAATAACACAAGTCGAAGCCAACTCTTAAGATTATTCATATCAAATAAAAAAACGTTGAAAGTCATTCTCAAATAGGCTACTTAGAAGAAAAGGGGGAAACAACAATTAAACACTTACCAAGAAGGTCTGTCAATATTACTTAATTCCAGTATAATGTTAGATGGGTCATTCAAATTGAATGGGTATATTATAGATGTTGGTACTTCCTAAGTAGACAATGGTGATAATTCCTCGGGAAAATACAGAAAACGTCTATCAGACGTCTGAACTGATGTTTTCATCAGTTTGCAATGCTCGAGGCAGATGTGGTTGTTGATGCTTTATACCCAATTGAGTCGCTTTCACTTCCTCGTGTTTCAGGTGGCGGATTGCTCTGAATGACATGTGGAGCTCTTCGCACGCAACTGCCTCACAAACAGACTGCGCACGCACACACATTTATGAGACGCGCTAGGGGAGGAATCTCACCCGAAGCACCACACTACACATCTCATTACCGTTCTCCTGGCAGCAGGATATGCATCCTGGCATCACGATCGCTGTTTATTTTTCTCTCAAAATAAGAGTCCCCCTATAAAGACATGCTGAACTTTGGGAATATCAATTTTTAAAAAAACGATTTCACTGAATTGCAACCACCTTTTTTAAAAATGATTTATAATTTGACGTACTTTTATTTTAAAAATTGTATTATTTATACAATTTCTGTAGAAAGTGTAAACCAATACTGGTATGTTGACAGCTATTGTGTTGGCTATATGTAAAGAAATACACTTTTAATACAAATATATGTAATTGGAATTACTACTAGTAGAGTCTACAAAACTTAAATGGGTGTCTTGTGCTGGGGAACGGGTTTAATACAGAGTGCTGGTGACTCATTACTCCACCCACTCCATTCACTGCAATGCAATACACTGCATATTCATTACATATTGGCTTATGGAGAAAAAACATTGTTATTTGTGCCGATGTAAAAGTGGGATTGGGAGAACTCAGTAGGGTCTGTAGAATATATATGGTGTTCTTTCATGGGGGCACTAAATAATACGGAGTGTTGCTGACCTTCCACCCATTCCATTGGCCACAATGCCAATCACTGTATATGAAATACATATTGGCTTATAGAGAAAGAAAAAATATATATATTATTTGTGCCGATGTAAAAGTGGGGTTGGGAGTTTCTTCACTATAAGCCAATATGTATTTCATATACAGTGTTTTGCATTGTGGCCTATGGAATGGCTGTAGTAAAAGGCTAGCAACACTCAGTATTATTCAATGCCCCATGAAATTACACCATATATCCATATATAGATTCTACAGGCCCTACATCGGCACAAATAATAGTTTTTTTTTTTTTCATTATAAGTCCAATATTGTCAACATACCAGTCTGAACACTGTATTTTTTAATAGGGATCTTAAAATAATATTTAAAATGTTTTCCATAAATTCCTTCTTGTATTGGCTTATAAGCACAATAAATCGACATTGATTAAAATCTAAAATATATTTTTAATAAGTTATCCACCTTGCAATGTTTTGAAATGCGGGCTTTTGTTTTGAAGGTTTCCTTATTACCATAGAAAGTGACGTCATCGTTTGTTCTGCTAGTGGAACAGTAGTACAACTATTACCGTAGCTGAAATTTGCACAGGGAGATTTTTACTGTCCGGTGTCTGACGCGTTGTCCGAAATGGAAAGGATATTTGGAGCAAGCATTTTTGGATCGTTTTGGATTCGCAAAACCACCTCTAAACTGTCAATAGCTGGATATATTATCTCCTCAACTTGGTTTGAATGGTGCGTTTGGAATTTTAATTTTAATTTTAATTTTTTCGATCACAGGAGATGTCAGGAATTTCCTATGTTGCTAAGTAATGTCTTATTTTGTTTACTAGCCCATAGTGCGTGCTGTATTTTATCACAATGGTTTTAAAATGACCAAAATGGTTTGAATCAGCTAGGCCTATACGGGTCTTCCCAGAACAAATAACCCGACCAGCCTAGTTCAGTAGCAGTCACATTTCATTGCATTACCTCACTACCAGATGTTATTGTGGGCAATATGTACATTTTAAGTACTTAAGTTTGCCCTTTTGATAATCTAGCCTATGTAAGGCTATATGCAGAGAGACTGGTGGGAGGGAGACTGGTGGGTGATTGTCATATGGGATCTGTAGCCTATAGTGTTTTGTTGTTGTTGCCATCTGCATAAAGTCAAAACAATTATATTATAATGTAATTATATTCACTGAAGAGAACTTCACTTTCACTTCATGTGTCATTTGTTTAAGCTACTGTTATGTAACTGACTCTGAAAACTAACTGTGAGATTTCTTATGTGATAAAAATATATGAAATCAATTTTATTTGGCTCCCATGTTTCTTGTTCTTTACTTTTTTTTAATCAAACAAACAAATGTTGCAAATGTGGCAATGGAAATTACATAGTGTTCTCTGTCTCCGTCTCCGTCTCTGTCTCTGTCTCTGTCTCTGTCTCTGCTCTCCGTCTCCGTCTCCGTCTCCGTCTCCGTCTCCCTCTCCGTCTCCGTCTCTCTGTCTCTGTCTCTCTCTGTCTCTGTCTCTGTCTCTGTCTCTGTCTCCCTCTCCGTCTCCCTCTCCGTCTCTCTGTCTCTGTCTCTGTCTCTGTCTCTGTCTCTGTCTCTCTGTCTCTGTCTCTGTCTCTGTCTCTGTCTACCTCTCCCTCTCCGTCTCTCTCTCTGTCTCCCTCTCTGTCTCTGTCTCTGTCTCTGTCTCTCTCTCTCTCTCTCTCTCTCTCTCTCTCTCTCTCTCTCTCTCTCTCTCTGTCTCTCTCTCTGTCTCTCTCTCTGTCTCTCTTTGTCTCGCGCTCTCTCTCTGTCTCTCTTTCTCTCGCTCTCTCTCACTCTCTGTCTATCTCCGTCTGTCTCTATCCCCCCCCTTCTCTCTCTCTCTAGCTCACCACACGCATACCATTAATGAAAGAAGCAACTGTAAAGTCGATGAACATAAACATAAGCATCTGTAAAGCAGATTTCAGATGAAAGCTAAATCCTCAAAAGAGTATCACTCTGATTTATAAAACATGGAATCTGACTGACTTCCCAGAAAAAGGGCAAATCCTTTGTAGAATGCATTTAGGCAGGCTTGGAATAAAACAAAAACAAGAGAAAAGTCCCCCAGAGTGTATGAATGGCAAATGGGCCTTGAGGTGATGCACTTACATGGAAGGAGATGGAATCCAACAGGATGTACAGCTGTGGCGGAGCGAGAGAGAGTGGAGGAGAGAGAGTGGAGGAGAGAGAGTGCGTGTGAGAGAGAGTGGAGGAGAGAGAGTGGAGGAGAGAGAGTGGAGGAGAGAGAGTGCGTGTGAGAGAGAGTGGAGGAGAGAGAGTGGAGGAGAGAGAGTGCGTGTGAGAGAGAGTGGAGGAGAGAGAGGGCTAAAAGAGGGAGCTTGTAGGATACTGTTCAACCCATCTAAACTACACCAGCTCACCTACTCCCAAGACAATGGTGTGCTTGACTGTAGTTGACATGCCTGCATATTTGATCACCTGGTAGGGTGAGAGTGGCGACCATCTTCACGAAATAAAGATCTGCAAAAGGGAAGACTTGGAGTGCAGTACGTGTCTTCCGTGACTGAAATCGTGGCAGACGTTGGCTTCACGGTGGTTTTCATACTTCGGCACGGGGAGAAGGTGGTATGTAGGGAATAAGACGATGGGGGAAGGGGAGGAGCTTTCTCAAGACCATGCACAGACCTTTCAGGGGGGCAGGTGGTAACACTAGTTGACCCTTATCTGTGTACAGCTCTGTGTGAGGAATAGCAGCAAGCAAACTGATAATGACCCATTTAAAACAACCTTAGCAGTGGTTATTATGACTACAGTCTAGTATATTATGTATTTATTATTATAGACAATTGTATGGACTTATATTATACACATGTATATATATATATATATACAGTGGGGGAAAAAAGTATTTAGTCAGCCACCAATTGTGCAAGTTCTCCCACTTAAAAAGATGAGAGAGGCCTGTAATTTTCATCATAGGTACACATCAACTATGACAGACAAACTGAGATTTTTTTTCTCCAGAAAATCACATTGTAGGATTTTTAATGAATTTATTTGCAAATTATGGTGGAAAATAAGTAATATAACGTTATAACAATAACCATTGGGGTGCCAGGACAGAGAAGAGCTTGGGCTGATCGGGAGCTGTCCTCCCGTATGGGGTGGGAGGGCCAAGAGACCAGAGGTGGCAGAACAGAGTACTCAGGTTGGGGTGTAGGGTTTAAGCATAGCCTGAAGGTAGGGAGGGGCAATACCTCTTGTTGCTTTGTAGGTCTTGTAGTGGATGTGAGCTGCATCTGGAAGCCAGTGGAGTGTGCGGAGGAGCGGAGGAGCGGTACGACATGGGAGAACTTGGGAAGGTTGAACACCAGGCGGGCTGCAGCATTCTGGATAAGTTGCAGGGGTTTGATGGCACAAGCGGCGAGCCCAGCCAACGGCGAGTTGCAGTAGTCCAGCCAACGGCGAGTTGCAGTAGCCCAGCCAACGGCGAGTTGCAGTAGTCCAGCCAACGGCGAGTTGCAGTAGTCCAGCCAACGGCGAAGTTGCAGTAGCCCAGCCAACGGGCGAAGTTGCGGTAGTCCAGCCAACGGCGAAGTTGCAGTAGTCCAGCCAACGGCGAAGTTGCAGTAGTCCAGCCAACGGGAGTTGCAGTAGTCCAGCCAACGGCGAGTTGCAGTAGGCCAGCCAACGGCGAGTTGCAGTAGTCCAGCCAACGGCGAGTTGCAGTAGTCCAGCCAACGGCGGTTGCAGTAGTCCAGCCAACGGCGAGTTGCGTAGTCCAGCCAACGGGCGAGTTGCAGTAGCCCAGCCAACGGCGAGTTGCAGTAGTCCAGCCAACGGCGTAGTTGCAGTAGTCCAGCCAACGGCGAGTTGCAGTAGCCCAGCCAACGGCGAAGTTGCAGTAGTCCAGCCAACGGCGAGTTGCAGTAGTCCAGCCAACGGCGAAGTTGCAGTAGCCCAGCCAACGGCGAAGTTGCAGTAGTCCAGCCAACGGCGAAGTTGCAGTAGTCCAGCCAACGGCGCAGTTGCAGTAGTCCAGCCAACGGCGAAGTTGCAGTAGTCCAGCCAACGGCGCGTTGCAGTAGTCCAGCCAACGGCGCGTTGCAGTAGTCCAGCCAACGGCGTTACGTAGTCCAGCCAACGGCGTTCAGTAGTCCAGCCAACGGCGCGTTGCAGTAGTCCAGCCAACGGCGCGTTACAGTAGTCCAGCCAACGGCGAGTTGCAGTAGTCCAGCCAACGGCGAGTTGCAGTAGCCCAGCCAACGGCGAGTTGCAGTAGTCCAGCCAACGGCGAGTTGCAGTAGTCCAGCCAACGGCGAGTTGCAGTAGTCCAGCCAACGGCGAGTTGCAGTAGTCCAGCCAACGGCGAGTTGCAGTAGTCCAGCCAACGGCGAGTTGCAGTAGTCCAGCCAACGGGCGAAGTTGCAGTAGTCCAGCCAACGGCGAGTTGCAGTAGTCCAGCCAACGGCGAAGTTGCAGTAGTCCAGCCAACGGCGAAGTTGCAGTAGTCCAGCCAACGGCGAAGTTGCGTAGCCCAGCCAACGGCGAGTTGCAGTAGTCCAGCCAACGGCGAAGTTGCAGTAGTCCAGCCAACGGCGAGTTGCAGTAGCCCAGCCAACGCGAAAGGTAGTAGTCCAGCCAACGTGCGAAGTTGCAGTAGTCCAGCCAACGGCGAGTTGCAGTAGTCCAGCCAACGGCGAGTTGCAGTAGTCCAGCCAACGGCGAGTTGCAGTAGTCCAGCCAACGGCGAGTTGCAGTAGTCCAGCCAACGGCGAGTTGCAGTAGTCCAGCCAACGGCGCGTTGCAGTAGTCCAGCCAACGGCGCGTTGCAGTAGTCCAGCCAACGGCGCGTTGCAGTAGTCCAGCCAACGGCGCGTTGCAGTAGTCCAGCCAACGGCGCGTTGCAGTAGTCCAGCCAACGGCGAGTTGCAGTAGTCCAGCCAACGGCGCGTTGCAGTAGTCCAGCCAACGGCGAGTTGCAGTAGTCCAGCCAACGGCGCGTTGCAGTAGTCCAGCCAACGGCGAGTTGCAGTAGCCCAGCCAACGGCGAGTTGCAGTAGTCCAGCCAACGCGAAGTTGCAGTAGTCCAGCCAACGGCGAAGTTGCAGTAGTCCAGCCAACGGCGAGTTGCAGTAGTCCAGCCAACGGCGAGTTGCAGTAGTCCAGCCAACGGCGCGTTGCAGTAGTCCAGCCAACGGCGAGTTGCAGTAGTCCAGCCAACGGCGCGTTGCAGTAGTCCAGCCAACGGCGCGTTGCAGTAGTCCAGCCAACGGCGCGTTGCAGTAGTCCAGCCAACGGCGAAGTTGCAGTAGTCCAGCCAACGGCGCGAATTGCAGTAGTCCAGCCAACGGCGCCGTTGCAGTAGTCCAGCCAACGGCGAGTTGCAGTAGTCCAGCCAACGGCGAGTTGCAGTAGTCCAGCCAACGGCGAAGTTGCAGTAGTCCAGCCAACGGCGAAGTTGCAGTAGTCCAGCCAACGGCGAAGTTGCAGTAGTCCAGCCAACGGCGAAGTTGCAGTAGTCCAGCCAACGGCGAAGTTGCAGTAGTCCAGCCAACGGCGAAGGTTGCAGTAGTCCAGCCAACGGCGAGTTGCAGTAGTCCAGCCAACGGCGAGTTGCAGTAGTCCAGCCAACGGCGAGTTGCAGTAGTCCAGCCAACGGCGAGTTGCAGTAGTCCAGAACGCTGCTTCCTGTGTGATGTAGGGTCGTACCTTGTGTCATGTTGATGAGGTAAAATGTCTCGAGGGTCCAATCTTATTGTCTACAGCTGGATAGCCATTGTCACCCATATACCACCCATATACCACCCACATACCACCCATATACCACCCACATACCACCCAAACACCACCCATATACCACCCATGTACACTATATATCTACAAAAGCCTCTGGAAGCAACTTCAGCTCAAGAAAAGTTTGTCGGGAGCTTCATGAAATGGGTTTCCGTGACCAAACAGCTGCACACAAGCCTAAGATCACCATGAGCAATGCCAAGCGTCGGCTGGAGTGGTGTAAAGATCACCTCCATTGGACTCTGGAGCAGTGGAAACGCGTTCTCTCGAGTGATGAATCATGCTTCACCATCTGGCAGTCTGACGGACGAATCTGGGTTTGGCGGATGCCAGCGGAACGCTACCTGCCCGAATGCATAGTGGCAACTGTAAAGTTTGGTGGAGGAGGAATAATGGTCTGGGGCTGTTTTTCATGGTTCGGGCTAGGCCCTTTAGTTTCAGTGAAGGGAAATCTTAACGCTACAGCATACAATGACATTCTAGATGATTCTGTTCTTCTAACTTTGTGGCAACAGTTTGGGGAAGGCCCTTTCCTGTTTCAGCATGACAATGCCCCGTGCACAAAGCGAGGTCCATACAGAAATGGTTTGTCGAGATCAGTGTGGAAGAACTTGACTGGCCTGCACAGAGCCCTGACCTCAACCCCATCGAACACCTTTGGGATGAATTGGAACGCAGACTGCGAGCCAGGCCTGATCGCCCAACATCAGTGCCCGACCTCACTAATGCTCTTGTGGCTGAATGGAAGCAAGTATCCACAGCAATGTTCCAACATCTAGTGGAAAACCTTCTTAGAAGAGTGGAGGCTGTTAGCAAAGGGGGGACCAACTCCATATTAATGCCCATGATTTTGGAATGAGATGTTCGATGAGCAGGTGTCCACATACTTTTGGTCATGTAGTGTATCATAGCAGGAAAGTCCTCATTGAAAGGCCACTACACATAACACAAGGTTAGGTAAATGTTTCGTCTGGCTCAATACATTAGGTAAATGTTTTGTGGCTTGGTCTGGCCTCAATAACACAAGGTTAGGTAAATGATTTGGTGGTCCTCTGTAGCTCAGCTGGTAGAGCACGGCGCTTGTAACGCCAAGGTAGTGGGTTCGATCCCCGGGACCACCCATACACAAAAATGTATGCACGCATGACTGTAAGTCGCTTTGGATAAAAGCGTCTGCTAAATGGCATATTATTATTTATTATTATAATTTGACGGTCTGGCCTCAATAACACAAGGTTAGGTAAATGTTTTGACAGTCTGGCCTCAATAACACAAGGTTAGGTAAATGATTTGACGGTCTGGCCTCAATAACACAAGGTTAGGTAAATGATTTGACGGTCTGGCCTCAATAACACAAGGTTAGGTAAATGTTTTGACGGTCTGGCCTCAATAACACAAGGTTAGGTAAATGTTTTTGACAGTCTGGCCTCAATAACACAAGGTTAGGTAAATGTTTTGACAGTTTAGTCTCAAAAAAATATATGACAAAATAAAACAACACAAGGATGAAGAGATTATAGTACTTTTTATTGCGATTTGTAAAGTGTGAATAAGAAAAACAGCATCATCCACACAGCTAAACCAAGTGTGAAGCTAACGACATGACATATAAACAGGCATCATCCAGAGGAAGAGAACATAATGTGCGCACATGTTTTCCAAACCTTACTCCAACATTTGAACATTTACTGTGGAGTGCCATGCGTGATAGCAGCATCAGTCGACCAGCTGGTGTGAGGAAGCAGTCCTTGAGGTTATTGTGCACATCTAAAGCAACTCTGGTTTCCCTGTCTGCCGACATCCAGGAAACTGGTGTCCCCCTTGTCCCACCATGTCTCCGCTCTCCTGGACGCAGGTCCCCAGTGGGTGTGGAGTGGTGAGTGTCTGTGTCTGTGTTGTCGGTGTCCGTGCTGCATAGGTGGTTGTGGAGAGCCACGCAGGCCTTCACAATGGTCTCAGCTTTCTCTGGGGCAACCTCAAGGGTTCGTCCCCAGGATCCTCCACCTTGCAGCAAGGATCCCAAAGCAGTTCTCGGAATATTGTTCTGGCTCTTGAGTGGGTTGTAGTTGAAGATCTTCTTGGGGTCATCAAGGCCAGAAGAACCTTTGAATAAAATAAGTGTTTCCATTAGTACTGAACAGGAACATGGAGGCTATCAAATGTGTACTGTAACAGCTGTGTAGCCTCTGCTTTGGACTGTAGGCCCCCATCCTCTTATTGGGATGCCAGATCACTTTTATGAGAGGCATATAATTACAACGTCTATATTGGTGTAATTTCATATGTATAGTCACATGTATTTAGCGTATTTTACCTGGATATGGTCGCATCAGGTTTACCCTCAGAGGGAATGCCTCGTCTCCCACCAAGACATATGGGCTCGGTGTTTGGTCCCTTTGGCACTCTGGCTTAGGTAGCGGCAGCCTGGCCTGCAATGAGTTGGGAGCCGAACTTGCTTTGTGAGAAGATTCCCTGCATTTCCCTGCCGACCATATGCGCCCACGTCGATAGTGGTGAAGCGATACCTTGTATCTCAGACTGCCATCAGGACCATTGAGAAATATCCCTTGTAGTTTTAGTACTCGCTGCACGAGTTTGCCGGAGCTCGCGTCCGAACATATTTTCCACCGACAGCTCCTGCACAAAGCGGATAATTCCAACATCGTCAAATCTGGCAACATCCGAAAGTATTGAAAATGTCTTTCCTCCTCAATGCTTCCCATAGGTTGGACAAGAGACATGTTGTTGACATGTTTTGAATGGATCTAAGCTACCCTACCAAAGACCTGGTGTTGACATGTTTTGAATGGATCTAAGCTACCCTGCCAAAGACCTGGTGTTGACATGTTTTGAATGGATCTAAGCTACCCTACCAAATATCTGGTGTTGACATACGGAGCGTACCAAAAATTAGGAATGCTTTTTCCATGACAGACTGACCAGGTGAATCCAGGTATACACTTTATACCTTGTTAAATCCTCTTCAATCAGTGTAGATGAAGGAGAGGAGACAGGTTAAAGAAGGATTTCTAAGTCTTGAGACAATTGAGACATGGATTGTGTATGTGTGCCATTCAGAGGGTGAATGGGCAAGACAAAATATTTAAGTGGCTTTGATCGGGGTATGGTAGAAGGTGCCAGGCGCACTGGTTTGAGGGTGTCAAGAACTGCAACGCTGCTGGGTTTTTCACGTTCAACAATTTCCTGTGTGTATCAAGAATGGCCCACCACCCAAACGACATCCAGCCAACTTGACACAACTGTGGGAAGCATTGGAGTCAACATGGGCCAGCATCCCTGTGGAACGCTTTTCGACACCTTGTAGAGTCCATGCCTGAAGAATTGAGGCTGTTCTGAGGGAAAGGGGGGGGGGATTTGCAACTCAAGACCCAGACAGACACCCAGTTTCCCTCCATCAGCACATTTTGCCACTGACACACAAGATGACTCCCCCCCAGGGAGAGACATCATGGATCAAGTCGGAGAGATCCTCCAGGTAGTGAGGTTGTAAATCTGGCGAATGAAAAAACAAATGTGAGCAAACAGTTAGAAAACAAAACAAACCCAAATAAGACTGGAAGTAATTAAAGGAAGATCCGGTGATGATAGTTTTATGTGTCTCATCTGGAATATTGACAGCTAGATCTAGTTGTTATACTGGTTTATCAACTTCATATCAGACACTTGATACCCCCATCTGGGTTCCCTTCTACCTGTAGAATACTGGGGTAAAAGGCACTACAGCTGAAACTTAAATATTGGTATTAAATGGTTGTTGTATAGTATGTAATTCTATATTCCACAGAAATAAAAAACAATTGTCTCTCAAAAATAGATTTAGCTATGTAGCTATAAAATAAACTCTGCGGAGTGACTCATTACATTTGCGTCCCACATGCTAACTCATTCCAAATGTTTCTGGGCTGTCGTTGGGCTCTTACCATCTCGAGATGATTTTGCATCCAAACACCAAGACAGTGAATGTTCAGAAGGAAACATTTCTGACACTAAGTCATTGTTTTCATTCAACACAACAGGCCATAATAGCAACCGTGTAGTCTGAGTCAGGCATCTTAAACAATGAGACATTAAGCGAAAACATCCCAGCAGTATCAGGGTAACAACACTTCATAACAACAATAATTAGTAAAACACGCCTATTTCAAATCACATTTTATTTGTCACATGCTTGGTAAACAACAGGTGTTGACTGACAGTGAAATGTTTACGTACGGGTCCTTTTCCAACAATGCAGAGTTTCAGATAAAGATTATTTTAAAAATATTTTTTAGAAATAGTGACACGAGGAATAAATACACAGTGAATAACGAATAACAATAACGAGTAAAAATAACATGGCTATATACAGGGAGTACCAGTACTGAGTCGACGTGCAGGGGTACCAGGTAATAACATGGCTATATACAGGGAGTACCAGTACTGAGTCGACGTGCAGGGGTACCAGGTAATAACATGGCTATATACAGGGAGTACCAGTACTGAGTCGACGTGCCGGGGAACAAGGTAATAACATGGCTATATAGAGGGAGTACCAGTACTGAGTCGACGTGCAGGGGAACAAGGTAATAACATGGCTATATAGAGGGAGTACCAGTACTGAGTCGACGTGCAGGGGAACAAGGTAATAACATGGCTATATAGAGGGAGTACCAGTACTGAGTCGACGTGCAGGGGAACAGCAGGTAATAACATGGCTATATAGAGGGAGTACCAGTACTGAGTCGACGTGCCGGGGAACAAGGTAATAACATGGCTATATAGAGGAGTACCAGTACTGAGTCGACGTGCAGGGGAACCAGGTAATAACATGGCTATATAGAGGGAGTACCAGTACTGAGTCGACGTGCAGGGGTACCAGGTAATAACATGGCTATATAGAGGGAGTACCAGTACTGAGTCGACGTGCCGGGAACCAGGTAATAACATGGCTATATAGAGGGAGTACCAGTACTGAGTCGACGTGCAGGGGAACAAGGTAATAACATGGCTATATAGAGGGAGTACCAGTACTGAGTCGACGTGCAGGGGTACCAGGTAATAACATGGTTATATAGAGGGAGTACCAGTACTGAGTCGACGTGCAGGGGCACCAGGTAATAACATGGCTATATAGAGGGAGTACCAGTACTGAGTAGACGTGCAGGGGTACAAGGTAATAACATGGCTATATAGAGGGAGTACCAGTACTGAGTCGACGTGCAGGGAACAAGGTAATAACATGGCTATATAGAGGGAGTACCAGTACTGAGTCGACGTGCAGGGGTACAAGGTAATAACATGGTTATATAGAGGGAGTACCAGTACTGAGTCGACGTGCAGGGGAACAAGGTAATTGATGTATCTATGTACTGTACATATAGGTAGGATTATATGGGTAGTATTTATTAATAGTGTTCCTATTGTTATAGGAATCAACTATTTTCTTATTCATAAACAACTTGCTCAATGAATTAGAATGTTTTATGCAGGTTTTTCTACAAAAAAAAGTAAAACAAGTCAAAGGCCATCCTCTGGGCATTAGTGGCTTCACAGTACTCCATCCTCTGGGTATTAGTGGCTTCACAGTACTCCATCCTCTGGGCATTAGTGGCTTCACAGTACTCCATCCTCTGGGTATTAGTGGCTTCACAGTACTCCATCCTCTAGGCATTAGTGGCTTCACAGTACTCCATCCTCTGGGCATTAGTGGCTTCACAGTACTCCATCCACTGGGTATTAGTGGCTTCACAGTACTCCATCCACTGGGTATTAGTGGCTTCACATTACTCCATCCACTGGGTATTAGTGGCTTCACAGTACTCCATCCTCTGGGCATTAGTGGCTTCACATTACTCCATCCTCTGGGCATTAGTGGCTTCACAGTACTCCATCCACTGGGTATTAGTGGCTTCACAGTACTCCATCCTCTGGGCATTAGTGGCCACACAGTACTCCATCCACTGGGTATTAGTGGCTTCACAGTACTCCATCCACTGGGCATTAGTGGCTTCACATTACTCCATCCACTGGGTATTAGTGGCTTCACATTACTCCATCCACTGGGCATTAGTGGCTTCACAGTACTCCATCCACTGGGTATTAGTGGCTTCACAGTACTCCATCCACTGGGCATTAGTGGCTTCACATTACTCCATCCACTGGGCATTAGTGGCTTCACAGTACTCCATCCACTGGGCATTAGTGGCTTCACATTACTCCATCCACTGGGCATTAGTGGCTTCACAGTACTCCATCCACTGGGCATTAGTGGCTTCACAGTACTCCATCCACTGGGCATTAGTGGCTTCACATTACTCCATCCACTGGGCATTAGTGGCTTCACAGTACTCCATCCACTGGGCATTAGTGGCTTCACAGTACTCCATCCACTGGGCATTAGTGGCTTCACAGTACTCCATCCTCTGGGCATTACATTTTTACATTTTAGTAATTTAGCAGACGCTCTTATCCAAAGCGACTTACAGTTAGTGAGTGCATACATTTTTCATACTGGCCCCTCCGTTGGAATCGAACCCACAACCCTGGCATTGCAAGCGCCATGCTCTACCAACTGAGCTACAGGCATTAGAGGCTTCACAGTACTCCATCCACGTTTTATCAGTCTTTTTATTGATTAAAGTGCGCCATCTTCTGGTCATTAGTTGTTACAAAGTGCAAAGATTCATCAGATTTTATCAGTCGTGTCTTCTATAAATTCTTCAACCTGAATTTTCCCAATTATGTTTGGCTATGAATTAAAGCTACTTGTGCGCTTAATTGACCTACAGTGGCTTGCGAAAGTATTCACCCCCCTTGGCATTTGTCCTATTTTGTTGCCTTACAACCGGGAATTAAAATGGATTTTTTGGGGGTTTGTATCATTTCATTTACACAACATGCCTACCACTTTGAAGATGCAAAATATTTTTAATGTGAAACAAACAAGAAATAAGACAAAAAAACAGAAAACTTGAGCGTGCATAACTATTCACCCCACAGCATGATGCTGCCACCACTATACTTCACTGTGGGGATGGTGTTCTCGGGGTTACGAGAGGTGTTGGGTTTGCGCCAGACATAGCATTTTCCTTGATGGCCAAAAAGCTCAATTTTAGTCTCATCTGACCAGAGTACCTTCTTTCATATGTTTGGGAAGTCTCCCACATGCCTTTTGGCGAACAACAAACGTGTTTGCTTATTTTTTGTCTTTAAGCAATGGCTTTTTTCTGGCCACTCTTCCGTAAAGCCCAGCTCTGTGAAGTGTACGGCTTAAAGTGGTCCTATGGACAGATACGCCAATCTCCACAACGACCACATTCTTCTTCTCTTTGGCTGCTGATCTCACTTCCTCTCGTATGTTCCTGGCCCAGTATTTGCCTGTGCTGAAGTCTGGCTGCTCTACCTCCTTCCTGTCACTGTGGAGAACAATTCCGTCTCAATATCAGTAACCTGTATAGAGCCAATACTGTTCTCTAGTTGAGACATGATGGGATCCATCACCTGGCTGTGGTATGCAGCTGGGACATCCAGAACACCTCTGCGGAAGCACAGTTCCCGCTCAGCCCAGTCAAAACTGTTCGCTGCTCTGGCACCCCAATGGTGGAACAAGCTCCCCCACGACGCCAGGACAGCGGAGTCACCTGACCACCTTCCGGAGACACTTGAAACCCCACCTCTTTAAGGAATACCTGGGATAGTATAAAATTAATCCTTCTACCACCCCCCCCAAAGAATATCTATAATAATAATAATAATAATAATAATAATAATAATATCTACCCCCCCACCCCCAAAAAATAAATACAAATTAAATACAACATTTAAGATACAAAAAAAATAAAAAATATTTAAAAAAAATAAAAAATAAAAAATAAATATATATATATATATATATATAAAACATATGAAATTGAAAATATACTCTAGAAATATAAAATATGTTTTTTTTAGAAATTATATATATATTTAAAAAAAACATTGTAAAGTGGTTGTCCCACTGGCTATCATAAGGTGAATGCACCAATTTGTAAGTCGCTCTGGATAAGAGCGTCTGCTAAATGACGTAAATGTAAATGTAACACGGAGTAACATATTCTTGCTCTTGACTGAGCTGCTCAGCCTTTGATGGAGACTGTCTATAGCCTCTGCATCCCCTGAGAGGGTGCAGGACTGTGGGCTGTTGAAGGCAGCCATGGAAATCTTATTTGGGTAGGAGGGAAGGAGGTTCAAGGCCTCTGATACGACCATGTTACTGACCACAAGCATTTACCCTCCTTATTCTGCAGAGTACTGCGGAAGTAGATCACCTTCACTGCATCCTCAAGGGACAAGAGACCAGAGCAGTGGGCAGCAGCAATCTCTCCTACAGAGTGGCAAATAATGGCGTCAGGTTTGATGCCCCAGTGCTTGAAGAGACTGGCTATGCCAACCTGAATGGCAAAGAGGAGGGGTTGGACAACATCTGGTTTTGAAAAGTCATCATCATTTGATACACTTTCCAGTTTGTCTGTGATGGACATTCTTTGGTACCTTTGGAAAAGTGCCTCAACCTCCTTTGATCTTTTCTCTAAACACTGGTTCCTGTTTTAGCAGCTGCTTGCACATGCCCTGGTATGCCACACCATTCCCACAGAAAACAAACACTAACCTCGGATTTAGCTTGGAGGGGACAATCTTTCTGTTCAAAGCAGATTTTAGCTGGTTGCTCAGATCAGCCAGATGATGATGTTGTGAATGCCTTCCTGTATTTATGTTTCAAGTGGCTTCTTCTACAGGCTGACGTATACGACAAACTCAGGAGTCCCACTGTTTTGTCTGCACTTATCTGTTCAGCTGTGTCCTGTACCATCATGCTAAGGGATCTTTCTGAGGCTGCTGAGAGGACAAAATACCCATATGACCGATCAACCCTAGCTGTTTTGGTATGAGACTTGTTGTACTGTTTGACAATGGTGTGGGCATTTATGCCTCCAAAACAAGAATTATTGATCCCTGCAACTCGTTCAACAGAGCCTGCATTTCTCCACTTTTCTGCTTTAGTAGGAACTTTTACACTTAAGGCTTTTGCATCGATACTGGCACTGTCCTCAGAGAGATCAGTGAAGGGACAATGGTTTCATGCTTCATCATTACGAGTCCCTTGATTAGGTCTGACCCGTAGAAAGAGATGCTCTGCTTTTTTGACATCACACTCCGCAAAGCAAGTCCTACAGGCTCTAGTTTAGTCTATTCTTGATTATTGTCCAGCAATGTGATCAAGTGCTACAAAGAAAGACCTAGTTAAGCTGCAGCTGGCCCAGAACAGAGCGAAACGTCTTGCTCTTCATTGTAATCAGAGGGCTGATATAAATATTATGCATGCCAGTCTCTCTTGGCTAAGAGTTGAGGAGAGACTGACTGCATCACTTCTTCTTTTTATAAGAAACATTAATGTGCTGAAAATTCCAAATTGTTTGCATAGTCAACATACACACAGCTCTGACACACACACTAACCCCACCAGACATGCCACCAGGGGTCTTTTCACAGTCCCAAAGTCATAGTCAATTCAAGAAAAGCGTACAGTGTTATATAGAGACATTATTGCATGGAACTCCCTTCCATCTTATATTGTTCAAATGAACAGCAAACCTAGTTTCAAAAAACAGATAAAGCAACATTTCACGGCACAACGCCTCTCCCCTATTTGACCTAGATATTTTCTGTGTATGAATTGTTATGAAGGCTGTGTGCTGTTTTTAAATGTATGTACACTACCAGTCAAAAGTTTGGACACACCTACTCATGGTTTATCTTTATTTTTACATTATATTTTAGATTCTTCAAATAGCAACACATTGCCTTGATGACAGCTTTGCACACTTTTGGCATTCTCTCAACCAGCTTCACCTGGAATGCTTTTCCAACAGTCTTGAAGGAGTTCCCACATATGCTGAGCACTTGTTGGCTGCTTTTCCTTGAGGTCAGGGGATTGTGAATACATTTTTGAAGAATCTCAAATATAAAATATATTTTGATTTGGTTAACACTGTTTTGGTTACTACATGATTCCATATGTGTTATTTCATAGTTTTGATGTCTTCACTATTATTCTACAATGTAAAAAATAGTAAAAAATTAGTGTTCTGTCCTTCAGCTGTTCTTGTTTATTCATGTTCTGTATTATGTCGTGTTTCATGTTTTATGTGGACCTCAGGAAGAGTAGCTGCTGCCTTCGCAACAGCTAATGGGGATCCTAATAAAATACCAAAATACCAAATACTCCAGCTGCAGATTCAGTGTGTCCAGTGTTGCCTTTCACAGAGCCGATGCGGAGTGTCTCTGAACCTCAAGGTCTAGCTTTGGCAATGACTTTGGGAGATGCTGCCTGCTTCTATGGGATCCCCCACTGGAGTCCCAGTCCCATGAGCCTCTATGTACTGGACAGATGACAGGTCAGACTCTGAATAGATTCTGCGCAGAAGATCTCCTTGCTGGACCATGGATGGGGCTTGGTGATTGGAGAGACTGTGTGGCCATCTTGGTTTACAACCAGTGTTGCGTATGATGCCCCATACGTGGTCACAGTCTTTCAAGGCCTGTAAAAATATTTGAAATTCAACAGAACTGTTGATGTCATGTTTGATAGACCAGTGGACTGGGACCATAAATAGGCCCTGGCATTTCTAATGGCAGATGCTATCTGAGACCCTTGGGACATCTCTAACCTTAAACCGTACCTTAACCGTTTAAAATGTCAACCCTCAATGGAGTGACGTCAGAGTTCGATGTCCCAAGGACTCTGTTTAGCACTTACCCATTTTTAAAACAATAGCCAATTTTTCACCTTGAGGCCCCAACACCGGCAAAACATTTTTTAATTTGAGGCCCTCATTATTAGCCAGATAATGATCATTTTGTGCAAGCCCCCCAAAAAAAAAAAAAAAACGAGTTAGACAGGCCCACTAGGCAAAAAAATGGACCAGCCCATCTGGCATTTGCCCGAAATGCTAGATGGCCAGTCCACCCCTGGACCAGTGTCTGTGCCAATGTTTTACTACATGGAACACTACATGGAACTGTTGGGCTCCACCCTTAATTACTCTTGGTGAGTCATGTAGGAATAAGAGCTTGTCTAATGCACTCTAATATAAATTGGTGATAAGGGATGGTCAATATTCAGTACGTCATATATTAGTCATATTCTCTAGAAGTTCGTTGACTAAATGAAAGTTTTAAAGTTAATTCAATGCATCAAATAATCCCAGACACGTTGTGTGGTCAGATTGGCTAAATGTTTGCCCAGTTTGAATATGTTTGAACTGTACATGCAATGAGTGCAAATTGAATAAATCATTAGCGCTCACTTGTTTCAGTGGCTTCAGTTGAAGAACCCCACAACCCTCTCCTCTGCCATCTGCTCTGCCGGAGAAAGATTTGCTGGTGCCTTCAGGTGAAATCATCTTTGCCTTGCTGAGATCGACAAAGGTTCGCCGGCTCTATCAAACAGCTGACACGCCCACACAGAGCAGTCACCTGGTAGGACAAACACGTTTTTATATAATTGCAGGTGCCACTCAAACCGTATCTGTTCACCTAGTTGAAAAGGGGCTAATAGTCAAACATATGATACTATAGTTTGCTTTATGTTTTTGGAAAATGCTCTCTGGGCACAATTGGTAGGTTGATAGGGGTAGCCTGCATTAAACTACCTAAGGTCTAAGGGCCCGGGGCTGGCTTTCTACCAAGCTAACATATGGAATTGTTTTAAGAAGGTCATACCAAGGATCAAAAGAGCATTTACTTGTGAGAATGACCCCGGAGGAGATGGCTGCCGCTTTACGGGCCCCCATCCAATTGTGCTATTTTGTGTGTTTTTGCGCATTGTTTGTAACTTATTTTGTACATAATGTTTCTGCCACCGTCTCTTATGACCGAAAAGAGCTTCTGGATATCAGGACAGTGATTACTCACCTCGAACTGGATGATTTTTTCTTCAATGAATCGGACGCGAAATATTTACTGCTGCTCCGGGACCAGGCCCAAATCCCCGTCATTCGCATGAAGAGGAGATGCCGATATAGGGGGCCGCAGATCCTTGTGAGAATTTGTCGGCGAGTGGGTAACCCGCCTCTACCATCCGTCCTATTGGCCAACGTGCAATCATTGGAGAATGAACTGGATGAGCTCCGTTCGAGACTATCCTACCAACGGGACATTAAAATGTTAATATCTTATTTCACAGAGTTGTGGCTGAATGAATACATGGATAATATAGAGTTGTCTGGGTTTTCTGTGCATCGGCAAGACAGAACAGCTACTTCCGGTAAGACAAGGGGTGGTGGTCTGTGTCTATTTATCAATAACAGCTGGTGCGCAATCTCTAATATTAAGGAAGTAATAATAATATGCCATTTAGCAGACGCTTTTATCCAAAGCGACTTACAGTCATGTGCGCATACATTTTTACATATGGGTGGTCCCGGGGATCAAACCCACTACCCTGGCGTTACAAGCGCCATGCTCTACCAATTGAGCTACAGAGGACCACTGAAGTCTCAAGGTTTTGCTCACTTGAGGTAGAGTACATCATGATAAGCTGTAGACTACACTACTTACCAACAGAGTTTTCATCTATATTTTTCGTAGCTGTCCTATTTACAACCACAAACCGATGCTGGCACTGAGAGAGCACTCAACGAGCTGTATAGCATGTCACCTGTGCAACTAGAAGGCGTAAAAACTCTAGATCACCTTTACTCCACACATAGAGATGCATACAAAGCTCTTCCTCGCCCTCCATTTGGCAAATCTGACCATAACTCTATCCTCCTGATTCCTGCTTACAAGCTCAAACAGGAAGTACCAGTGACGCGCTCAATACGGAAGTGGTCCGACGAAGCGGATGCTAAGCTACAGGACTGTTTCGCTAGCGCAGACTGGAATATGTTCCCGGATTCAATCTGAGTCGTCCCCATAGTGACCGTATACATATTTTACATTTTAGTCATTCAGCACTCTTCTCTTATCCGGAGTGACTTACAGGAGCAATTAAGGTTAAGTGCCTTGCTCAAGGGCACAGACAGATTTTTTCACCTAGTCGGCTCTGGGATTCAAGCCAGCAACCTTTTAGTTACTGGTCCAACAGGCTTAACCACTAGGCTATCTCCAAACCAGAAGTTATGGATTACAGGCAACATCCGCACTGGGCTAAAGGCTAGAGCTGCTGCTTTCCAAGAGCGGGACACTAAACCGGACGCTGATGAGAAATCCTGCTAGGCCCTACAACGAACCATCAAACAGGACTTAGATCTAATCCTACTACATCAGTGGCGATATGTGCCGTTTAAGATGAGGGAGGATTATACATTTTTTTTAAAATGAGAATGGCCTTATTTCTATTACAGCATATTGGATAACTGTCAATCATATTCCATTCACCCAGCTCAATGTAACATCGATAGGTTTAGGCAACTACATGATACTAAAATGTTCCCTATACCCATCATGAGGTTGCTGCAACCTAGTCTACGAATTAAAGATTACAGCGTAGGTGCACAGGTCGAGATAATTTTTAGTAATCAAGGTGACAGACGGTGACACATTCAATATCGCCTTGCACACTCTTTCCTGCATCTAGCTGATCTAGGGTGCAATCATTAGGCCAAAAGTTGCAAATGAGAGTTTCTATTGGACAAATTAAAGTATGTTTATCCCCGTGTCGTTCCGTTTGCTTCCGTTTAAGAAAAGTTTTTCATCAGAATCGGCTAAATGAATACACCCCTGATCACAAGCAAACGGTTCACTTTCATAACAGCCACATACAAACAGCATGATCACTTCGCTCGTTGTATATATAATTCCTTCTCACAACTATCTATGCTCTATCTCTCCTCCTCTCACCTTTTCCCTTTCCTTGTGGGCATCAGCTGTCTGTAACCAGGTGAAAAAAACCTTCCAAGCCAAACCTTCATATCATGACCGCTAACACATCGTTAACGCTAACATCGTTGTCACGTCATAGTCAACTACACTGAACACAAATATAAACACAACATGTAAAGTGTTGGTCCCATGTTTCATGAGCTGAAATAAAAGATCCCAGAAATGTTCCATACGCACAAAAATCGGATTTCTCTCAAATTCTGTGCACAAGTTTGTTTACATCCCTGTTAGTGAGCATTTCTCCTTTGCCAAGATAATCCATCCACCTGATAGGTGTGGCATATCAAGAAGCTGATTAAACAGCATGATCCTTACACAGGTGCACCGTGTGCTGTGGACAATAAAAGGCCACTCTAAAATGTGCAATGTTGTCACAATTTGTCACAATGACACAGATGTCTCAAGTTTTGAGGGAGCGTGCAATTGGCATGCTTACTGCAGGAATATCCTTCAAAGCTGTTGCCAGAGAATTTAATATTAATTTCTTTACCATAAGCCGCTAAACTAGCTAGCTGCATAAGCAGTTTAGCAGTTACAACGGCGGGCCCTGTTAAACTAGCTAGCTGCATAAGCAGTTTAGCAGTTACAACGGCGGGCCCTGTTAAACTAGCTAGCTGCATAAGCAGTTTAGCAGTTACAACGGCGGGCCCTGTTAAACTAGCTAGCTGCATAAGCAGTTTAGCAGTTACAACGGTGGGCCCTGTTAAACTAGCTAGCTGCATAAGCAGTTTAGCAGTTACAATGGCGGGCCATGTGAAAACTAGCTAGCTGCATAAGCAGTTTAGCAGTCACAACGGCGGGCCCTGTTGGCAATAAATTAATAAAACCAAAAGCTTACCTTGACTTTGAAGAGTTCCAGTGTTGGATAGCCATAGCCAGCTAGCTAACATAGCATCTCTCTCTGTTTGAGCCGGGTGTTTGAGTAGGCTAAACTAGCTAGCTGCATTTGCTACCTAAGTGAAAGTGAAAAAATACTACCAAATATCTCTCTCTCTCTCTCTCTCTCTCAATTCAATTCAATTTCAATTTAAGGGCTTTATTGGCATGGGAAACGTGTGTTAACATTGCCAAAGCAAGTGAAGTAGATAGTAAACAAAAGTGAAATAAACAATAAATATTAACAGTAAACATTACACTCAGAAGTTTCAAAAGAATAAAGACATTTCAAATGTCATATTATGTATATATACAGTGTTGTAACAATGTGCAAATAGTTAAAGTACAAATGGGAAAATAAATAAACATAAATATGGGTTGTATTTACAATGGTGTTTGTTCTTCACTGGTTGCCCTTTTCTTGTGGCAACAGGTCACAAATCTTGCAGCTGTGATGGCACACTGTGGTTTTTCACCCAGTAGATAAGGGAGTTTATCAAAATTGGGTTTGTTTTTGAATTCTTTGTGGATCGCTGTAATCTGAGGGAAATATGTGTCTCTAATATGGTCATACATTTGGCAGGAGGTTAGGAAGTGCAGCTCAGTTTCCACCTCATTTTGTGGGCAGTGTGCACATAGCCTGTCTTCTCTTGAGAGCCGGGTCTGCCTACGGCGGCCTTTCTCAATAGCAAGGCTATGCTCACTGAGTCTGTACATAGTCAAAGCTTTCCTTAAGTTTGGGTCAGTCACAGTGGTCAGGTATTCTGCCACTGTGTACTCTCTGTTTAGGGCCAAATAGCATTCTAGTTTGCTCTGTTTATTTGTTTGTTCTTTCCAATGTGTCAAGTAATTCTCTTTTTGTTTTCTCATGATTTGGTTGGGTCTAATTGTGTTGTTGTTGTTGTTGTTGTCCTGGGGCTGTGTGGGGTCTGTTTGTGTTTGTGAACAGAGCCCCAGGACAAGCTTACTTAGGGGACTCTTCTCCAAGTTCATCTCTCTGTAGGTGATGGCTTTGTTATGGAAGGTTTGGGAATCGCTTCCTTTTAAGTGGTTATAGAATTTAACGGCTCTTTTCTGGATTTTGATAATTAGCGGGTATTGGCCTAATTCTGCTCTGCATGCATTATTTGGTGTTTTACGTTGTACACGGAGGATGTTTTTGCAGAATTCTGCATGCAGAGTCTCAATTTGGTGTTTGTCCCATTTTGTGAATTCTTGGTTGGTGAGCGGACCCCAGACCTCAGAACCATAAAGGGCAATGGGTTCTATAACTGATTCAAGTATTTTTAGCCAGATCCTAATTGGTATGTCAAATTTTATGTTCCTTTTGATGGCATAGAAGGCCCTTCTTGCCTTGTCTCTCAGATCGTTCACAGCTTTGTGGAAGTTACCTGTGGCGCTGATGTTTAGGCCGAGGTATGTATAGTTTTTTGTGTGCTCTAGGGCAACGGTGTCTAGATGGAATTTGTATTTGTGGTCCTGGCAACTGGACCTTTTTTGGAACACCATTATTTTTGTCTTACTGAGATTTACTGTCAGGGCCCAGGTCTGACAGAATCTGTGCAGAAGATCTAGGTGCTGCTGTAGGCCCTCCTTGGTTGGTGACAGAAGCACCAGATCGTCAGCAAACAGAAGACATTTGACTTCAGATTCTAGTAGGGTGAGGCCGGGTGCTGCAGACTGTTCTAGTGCCCTCGCCAATTCGTTGATATATATGTTGAAGAGGGTGGGGCTTAAACTGCATCCCTGTCTCACCCCACGGCCCTGTGGAAAGAAATGTGTGTTTTTTGCCAATTTTAACCGCACACTTGTTGTTTGTGTACATGGATTTTATAATGTCGTATGTTTTTCCCCCCAACCCCACTTTCCATCAATTTGTATAGCAGACCCTCATGCCAAATTGAGTCAAAAGCTTTTTTTGAAATCAACAAAGCATGAGAAGACTTTGCCTTTGTTTTGGTTTGTTTGTTTGTCAATTAGGGTGTGCAGGGTGAATACGTGGTCTGTCGTACGGTAATTTGGTAAAAAGCCAATTTGACATTTGCTCAGTACATTGTTTTTCACTGAGGAAATGAACTAGTCTGCTGTTAATGATAATGCAGAGGATTTTCCCAAGGTTGCTGTTGACGCATATCCCACGGTAGTTATTGGGGTCAAATTTGTCTCCACTTTTGTGGATTGGGGTGATCAGTCCTTGGTTCCAGATATTGGGGAAGATGCCAGAGCTAAGGATGATGTTAAAGAGTTTAAGTATAGCTAATTGAAATTTGTGGTCTGTATATTTTATCATTTCATTGAGGATACCATCAACACCACAGGACTTTTTGGGTTGGAGGGTTTGTATTTTGTCCTGTAGTTCATTCAATGTAATTGGAGAATCCAGTGGGTTCTGGTAGTCTTTAATAGTTGATTCTAAGATTTGCATTTGATCATGTATATTTTTTTGCTGTTTGTTCTCTGTTATAGGGCCAAAAGATTGGAGAAGTGGTTTACCCATACATCTCCGTTTTGGATAGATAGCTCTTCGTGTTGTTGTTTGTTTAGTGTTTTCCAATTTTCCCAGAAGTGGTTAGAGTCTATGGATTCTTCAATTACATTGAGCTGATTTCTGACATGCTGTTCCTTCTTTTTCCGTAGTGTATTTCTGTATTGTTTTAGTGATTCACCATAGTGAAGGCATAGGCTCAGGTTTTCTGGGTCTCTATGTTTTTGGTTGGATAGGTTTCTCAATTTCTTTCTTAGGTTTTTGCATTCTTCATCAAACCATTTATCACTGTTATTACTTTTCTTTGGTTTTCTGTTAGAGATTTTTAGATTTGATAGGGAAGCTGAGAGGTCAAATATACTGTTTAGGTTTTCTACTGCCAAGTTTACACCTTCACTATTACAGTGGAACGTTTTGTCCAGGAAGTTGTCTAGAATGGATTGAATTTGTTGTTTCCTAATTGTTTTTTGGTAGGTTTCAACACTACTTTCCTTCCATCTATAGCATTTCTTAATATTATTCAGTTCTTTTGGCTTTGATGCCTCATGATTGAGTATTGCTCTGTTCAAGTAGACTGTGATTTTGCTGTGGTCTGATAGGGGTGTCAGTGGGCTGACTGTGAACGCTCTGAGAGACTCTGGGTTGAGGTCAGTGATAAAGTAGTCTACAGTACTACTGCCAAGAGATGAGCTATAGGTGTATCTACCATAGGAGTCCCCTCGAAGCCTACCATTGACTATGTACATACCCAGTGTGCGACAGAGCTGCAGGAGTCGTGACCCATTTTTGTTGGTTATGTTGTCGTAGTTGTGCCTAGGGGGCATATGGGGGAAGGGAATGCTGTCACCTCCAGGTAGGTGTTTGTCCCCCCTGTGTACTGAGGGTGTCAGGTTCTTGTCCAGTTCTGGCATTTAGGTCGCCACAGACTAGTACATGTCCCTGGGTCTGGAAATGATTGATTTCCCCCCTCCAGGATGGAGAAACTGTCTTCATTAAAGTATGGGGATTCTAGTGGGGGATATAGGTAGCACACAGGAGGACATTTTTCTCAGTTGAGATAATTTCCTTTTGAATTTCTAACCAAATGTAAAATGTTCCTGTTTTGATTAATTTAATAGAGTGAGTTAGGTCTGCTCTATACCAAATTAGCATACCCCCTGAGTCCCTTCCCTGTTTCACACCTGGTAGTTTGGTGGATGGGACTACCAGCTCTCTGTAACCTAGAGGGCAACCAGTGGGTCCGTCTCCTCTATACCATGTTTCTTGTAGGATGACAATGTCTGTATTTCCGATTTCTTTGGTGAAGTCCAGATTCCTGCTCTTTAGGCCAAAGGCAGATGACCTCAGGCCTTGGATATTCCAGGATGAAATAGTGAAGGCTTTGTGTTCCATAAAGTGTCTAATGTTGTTGGTTGTGTGGTTTGGCCTCAGGCCAGTAGTAGAGCAGAGCCTGCTGAGCATCTGGTACATGCCATTGGCTTGGGCTAGTGTAAGAGTGGGTGTTGGACCTGTTTGCCTGCTCACGGCCTGGGCGTATGTGTGACTTTCATGTTGAGGCCCTCTTTGTGGGAGTGGGGGGCTTGGGGTGGGTAGGAGGGGCATAGGTCTGATCTGAGGGGGGCCTAAATGGGGTGTGGGCATGGTTGACTTGGGGGGAGTTAATTGGTTGGGGTGGGGGTGTAGATGTGGTTGATGGTGCTGTAGTCTGGATGTAGGTCCTCTCTGCGGGGGTCCTCTATGTGTAGGACCTGGGGGGGGTCCCGCAGGTCTGGGAGAGTGTCTCGCTGGTCTGGGCGGGGTGTCTGTTGATCTGTTGCTCCTGTGTGAGGTGTTGGGTCTGCGGTTGAGGGCGATATCCTTTAGGGTCTGGGCGAAGGTGGGCACTGCTGCCTTGTATAGGTGGACCTGGTCGTAAAGGCTGTTCACGTCCAGGGTGGAGTGGTGGGCCAGGAAGACATTTGGTTTTGATGCACAGTCACGGGAAATACTTGCATTAACCCGCTGTATGGTAGCAGGGTGGAAGTCTTTTCGTGGTAACAGAGTTGAGATAACCACTTGTGCGTTGGGGAAAGTAGAAGAAGCTTTTTCTATCACTCCCTTGAGTGATATGGCCACCCTTTCCTGCTGTGTTCTCAGGTCGTTTGTGCCTGTGTGTATTATTATGTGGCTGGGTGATCCTAGTCGGTCCTTAGACAGAAGGTCTAGGGCGCGCTGGGTGTTTGGACACCAGAGTTTAGACACTCTCTCTCTCTCTCTCTCTCTCTCTCTCTCTCTCTCTCTCTCTCTCTCTCTCTCTCTCTCTCTCTCTCTCTCTCTCTCTCTCTCTCTCTCTCCCTCTCTCTCTCTCTCTCTCTCTCTCTCTCTCTCTCTCTCTCTCTCTCTCTCTCTCTCTCTCTCTCTCTCTCTCTCTCTCTCTCTCTCTCTCTCTCTCTCTCTCTCTCTCTCTCTCTCTCTCTCTCTCTCTCTCTCTCTCTCTCTCTCTCTCTCTCTCTTTGAGTCAACTACTCACAACATTTTATGCACTGCAATGCCAGCTAGCTGTATCTTATACCTTCAGTACTAGATTAATTCTCTGATACTTTGATTGGTCGGACATCACGTCAGTTCATGCTGCAAGAGCTCTGATAGGTTGGAGGACGTCCTCTGGAAGTTGAGGTTTTATATTGAAGTCAGTGTACCCAGAGGAGGACAGAAGCTAGCTTCCCTACAGAGTGCTGTTGAGGCTACTGTAGACTTTGTTGGGAGAGGGCTCGTAAGTAAGCATTTCACGGTAAAGTCTACACATGTTGTATTCGGCGCATGTGACAAATAACATTGTATTTGATTTAGGTCCAATATCAAAAAATATTGAAGCTGATTGGCCACTCTTTAAGGGCCGCATAATGAGCAGCGACGCTCATCTGGGTGTACAATCTGTGGATTGTCAGAAGTCAGAAGTCCTCCTGATTTGAATGGACCCCCATTTTACTGCGACACAAAGTACAGGGAATTGTGCACAGTCCAATGTGTATGTCCAATATGAAAAGGATGTCACTCCACGAGCACTCCGTCTACCGTCCCTTAACGCACTGTGACATAATGATCCACCACCCTGGGACGCAGCGGGGAATTACATTGGCAGATATCCTCCTCGGTATGGGGAAAATTACCGAGGAGGAATTCTACCATTGCTGTGCGGTGGATGAGGGCTGGAGTCCGGAGCAGCGGCGCCGTCGACCAGGGAAACGTCGGCAGGCCAGAAAGGCTAAGGACCAGCCTGGAGCCCAGAAGAACCCCCAAACTATTTGTTTTTTTTTTGGGGGGGGGGCTATGGGGGAGCTATAGGAGCCCCTACAACCATGGGAGCAGGAGTACACAGAGGAGTCGGAGGAAGACGACGATGTGCTTCTGTTCCCTCACTCGTGGGGGCTCCCGGAGGAGTCCTCACAGGATGGAGATTGGCGGTGGAGAGAGAAAGACAGGAGCAGTCGTAGATCTCCAACACCAGTTCCCAGTCCGGTGCCTCCAGCGCCGGTCCAGAGTCGATCACGGAAAATGCCGACTCAGCGCACCACACCATCGGTGCGCACCAACAACTCGAGACGGCCCGTGTCGACTCAGCGCACCACACCATCGGTGCGCATCCACAGCCCGGAACGGCCAGTTCCAGCTCGACGCACCAACCCGATGGTGCGTGTCTTCAGCCCGGTACGGCCTGTGCCTGCTCCTCGCACCAGACCTCCAGTGACGGTCCTCTGCACGGAGCCTCCAGCGACGGTCCCCTGCAAGGAGCACCTTAGCGTGTCGGTGCCCAGTCTGGGGCCGGCAGCCAGCCTAACCACGGGGCTGGAATCCTCCTCTGCGTCGGTGCCCAGGCTGGGCACGGCATTCAGTCCTGCTCCAGAGATGGGGATGGATATGGGTCCGGAAGTCTGCTCCGCTCCAGTGCAGGAGCAGTCCGTTCCCCCGGTGCCCAATCCGGGACCGGATATCTACTCTATCCCCATGCCAGAGCAGTCCGCTCTAACGGTGCCTGGTCTGGGTCCGGCCGTCTGCTCCGCTCCAGTGATGGGGGCAGTACGCTCCACCGGTGCCAACTCCTGTTCCGGTCAGCCGCTCTACTCCAGTGCTGGAGCAGTCCGCTCCACCGGTGCCTAGTCCAGCTCCGGTCAGCTGCTCCACCCCAGTGCCGGAGCAGTCCGCTCCACCGGGTGTCTAGTCCAGCTCCGGTCATCTGCTCCACTCCAGAGCCGGGGAAATCCGCTCCACCGGTGTCCAGTCCGTGCACGGTCGTCTACTCCGCCCCCATGCCGGAGCCATCCGCTCCACCGGGGTCCGAGCCGGGACCAGACGTCAGCCCCACACCAGGGTCCAGACAGGGCTTGGGGCATCGCGGGAGGACTGAGGGAGGACAGCTGTCTAGAGTTAGTCTCTGATTGGGGATAGTATTTAGGCACCTCTCACATCCACCTGTGTGTGGATCATTGTTTGTGCTTGTGCCTGTCTGCGATTGTGTTCACGGCACGTATGTCACTTGGTGCTTTTCTCTCCTTGTTTATTTTGAATACTTATAGTGTGACAAGTTTAAATAAAAAGGATGTCACTCCACGAGCGCTTCGTCTACCGTCCCTTAACTACGCACTGTGACAACAACAATGGTATTTAAATGTGTTATCTAAAGTGGATAATTATAATTATAATACAATTATTATGATAAATGATTTACTATTATTATTAATAGTAATATTATAAATGATGTTTTGTTATTCGTATTACTGTTGTTACCATAACATAATCACTTTCAAGTGGTCATTACTCTTAATGCTGTTATCAATAATGTCAATGCTGTAATATTATTTGTGCTATAAAGACAATTAACTGTTACCATTTCCTCATAAAATATTACGAATGATAGAAACCCTCTTTATTATTATTGTTTGTTTGCATAATTATTTCTATATAGCTACACTTTCTTGCTCTGAACTTCTAACAAGAGTGGGGGCGGGTGTGGCTTCTTGACAATGATTGCAAGAGCAGCTGCTCACCGATTTGACGTCTCCAACACTGCGAAAACATCCCCTATGTGGGTGTCCGCTATTGCCGGTTAACACGTTATTGCCTTTATCAGGAAGGACTGATTGCAGTCCTCCTAAGGAAATTCTGATTCATTTCCCCAGAAATAGTTCAATCAATGCTCTAAATAAAGGCCAAGGGGATTAATGAGTTTTTCCATTTTGTCAGACAGTTCCTCCTTGGTAACATTATCTGCAGTCATCAAGTGGATTTCTTTATGGGTATTCTCATTGTACTCAGAACCTTTTCATCTTATCTTTCACTAAACGACACGTGTTTGAAAAAACTGATTATGCAGCAAAATTGGTGCAAACAAGCTTGTCTTGAGACTCATTTTTTTCCTTTGCCTGATACAAACGAATATATTTTCTTCTTAAGTTTATTATCTTTTAAGACGCACCTTTTGAGGTGTACATAGTTAAAAACCTTAAAAACAAAAAACAGTTTGTTAAAAAATGATAGGAAACCAGAACATCACAAATGATCAAATTTAGTCATTGCTAATAAGTTGATGATATCATTTTCCACTAACCATTATAGCCCAGTATTTTGTGACAATCTGCACATTTCTGTAATATGCATGAACTAAAGAGAGAGAGAAATTTGTTGACAGCATGGAAAACTTGAGTTGATAGGAGGACAATAAATTGATGTCGTCATTCATGATCTTCCAACACTAATGATACTTGCTAGTACCTGACTTACTCTGTAGCCAATTAGAATTTTAGTGCTGTAATATAATGCACCAGAAGGTCAAAGTTGATTCCACTGTAGTCGTAAACTTCACTGGTGTAAAACAAACAAGCATTGTAACAGATCAGTAGGCAGATAACGTCGGACAACTTCCAGTGGAAAGAAGTTTCACGCTTAAGTATGACGAGCATCTGAAAGCGTGCAACATCCGTTTCGTAAGAATCCTTGATCACATTGGTGTGTACTGTACAATACAAAACAGTGGTAAATGGAGCCTGCCTTTTTCCATCTGAGGACATCTACCAATAAAGTTTCTGTACAAATTAAAATGGCATTCTACTTTACATAGCCATATAATATAGCCAAGTTCCTGGAAGAGGACAGCATGTAATATACAAGTATAGATACCCAAACAGAAACATTCAAAAGATGATCAGGTTGAATACGGTTATTTCCATGTTGACGAGTTCCTCTTTCTCAATGGGTATTTTGAGGTAGCGGGCTGCTAGTGAGCGGTTCCACTGGCAGCACCTGTAAAGTCCTTACAGATCTTCTTCTGTACTTAAACATATTTTGATAATAACTTCTTACATCTTAACCAGTGACCATCCCTTCGTGTCACACAGACTGCATTGAAAAAAACGGTTTCACAGGAGTTTCATAAACTTGGGGAGGTTTTGTTGGGGAGAAATCCATGGTGGTTTCCACTTGTCCCCTTGTTAATCTCTGCAGGACATAGGGCAGGATTTTACTTCCTTGAAGAGAGAGAGGTACATGGCATGGAGGTCCAGTTTACACCGACAAAAAAAGTAGAGACATTTAGTCAAAGAACATTTTCCTCAGAATGATTCAGAGTTTTCTCATTTGCGGCTGTATCCCGAGGGGAGCTATGGTTCTTTCACCGCTGTTTCAAAGTCATCTGATATAGTGAGTAAGAAAGCATTTGAGGAGATATTTAGATGGAAGAGTTAGAGGTCACAGGTCACAGGTCATGATAAGTAAAGCTACGTATGCACATGGACAAAAGTATTTTACCAAACCTGGCAATATGCCCAGACAGTTGTGAATCTGTAAAATATAACAAACTGTACTTTTCCTCTGATTCATTCTGAGGAAAATGTTATTTGACAAAATGTATCTCCTTTTGCAGCTTATGAAAACCTTGGTGCCTTGGAATGTAACAGGTGCTTCTCAAATTACATGTTAGATGTCACTAATGGAACAGCTAGTGCAATTGAAAAGGTCAACTTTACCTTTCCTTATCATAGTTCAACGTCAAACACAGTCTTTTTGGGGATAGAAACTGGTGGAGTAGTTTTGAATTCAGGTATCATTGTTAGTGCACAGGGCTGTTAGACTCTTCTACTTTCTCAGAGAAAACAACAAGGCAGAAAATGATGTGTGGCTACATTTGTTTACTCAACTGTTTTTGAACTTGTCAGAAACCGAATTGAATAAGGTAAGTCGTTTTATTATATTTTACAGATTCACAACTGTCTGGGCATATTCCCAGGTTTGGTAAAATACTTGTGCAATGCAAGTTGATATGTGGCTTAACGTCTACGGGATCGGGGTTCCTATACCGGGACGGTTGCTGCTCAATATGCGATACGTGACTAAAATGGCATTGTAAACAACAACAAGTTTCCGGGACATAGACGTCAAAAAATAAAATAATAATAATAATAATAATGGCAGAAAGCTTAAATTCTTGTTAATCTAACTGCAGTATTCAATTTACAGTAGCTATTACAGCAAAATGATACCATGCACAACAACAAAACTCTTTTGTCACGGCAACTGGTTTGATACACTCACCTCCGAAGGTAAATAATGTATAGTAATCAGTAATCTTGCTCTGATTTGTCATTCTGAGGGTCCCAGAGATAAAATGTAGCATAGCTTTGTTTGATAAAATCCATTTTTATATTCAAATGTAGGAACTGGGTTCTACAGTTTGACCCCCTGCTGTCTCTGGAGGGGTGGAACCAGCCATGAATAAGCATTTTAGATGTGCTATGTAAAGAACTCTACATTTTCTGTATGTCAGAGCTCTCGGCCCAAGAGTGTTGGGTTGACCAGCCTCATTACTGCAGTAATTCATCGATGTTAAATAAAATAATATCCTGATTGGGTGATTGACCTTGTCTCTCCTCATTATTGATTAGAATTTCCACGACAAACCGCTAATGAGAAGGCTGTAGACGCTGTCTATCACTTGGGGTATCCCATCTTACAGGGAGCTGTGTCTACTATTTTAGGAGTGGTGGTGCTGTCTGCAGCTGAGAGCTACATCTTCAGAACCTTCTCAAAGATCATGTTCTTGGTCATTTTGTTTGGGGTACTTCATGGCATCGTTTTCATCCCTGTGTTTCTGACCTTCTTTGGAATCTGTGGATGGTTGGCCTAACACCTTGACTCAAAGGGGACCCAATCAATGGGTGATTCCAAGATTAAGAATATGCATGGGCTGTAGCAACTAGTTAAATCGGTTCCAAACAAAGCTCACATTATTCTACACATATCATTGGAAACACTAATAGCCCTTACGCTGAGGACTGTCCCTCAAACCGCTGCCTTTAGGCCAGCTTTACTTAGCATGGCCACTGCACCTGTTTTGTTTTGTTTTGTTTTATGGAATGAATTCAATATGAAAGCTAGATAAAAGGGTAAAATACTGTACAAATAGATTTAGGAGAGGGAATAAGCCATTATCCGTTATGTAAAGTGTAAATAAGGTTTAGGAGAAGGAATAAGCCATTATCCGTTATGTAAAGTGTAAATAAGGTTTAGGAGAAGGAATAAGCCATTATCCGTTATGTAAAGTGTAAATAAGGTTTAGGAGAAGGAATAAGCCATTATCCGTTATGTAAAGTGTAAATAAGGTTTAGGAGAAGGAATAAGCCATTATCCATTATGTAAAGTGTAAATAAGGTTTAGGAGAAGGAATAAGCCATTATCCGTTATAGAAACAAGATTCTCTGGTCTGATTAAACCAAGATTGAACTCCTTGGCCTGAAGGCCAAGCGTCACGTCTGGAGGAAACCTGGCACCATCCCTACGGTGAAGCATGGTGGTGGCAGCATCATGCTGTGGGGATATTTTTCAGTGGCAGGGACTGGGAGACTAGTCAGGATCGAGGCAAAGATGAATGGAGCAAAGTACAGAGAGATCCTTGTTGAAAACCTGCTCCAGAGCGCTCAGGACCTCAGACTGGGGTGACGGTTCACCTTCCAACAGGACAACGACCCTAAGCTTACAGCCAAGAAAATGCAGTAGTGGCTTCGGGACAAGTCTCTGAACGTCCTTGAGTGGCCCAGCCAGAGCCTGGACTTGAACCCGATCTAACATCTTTGGAGAGACCCTGAAAATCGCTGTGCAGCAATGCTCCCCATCCAACCTGACAGAGCTTTAGAGGATCTGCAGATAAGAATGGGAGAAACTCCCCAAATACAGGTGTGCCAAGCTTGTAGCGTCATACAGTGCCTTGCAAAAGTATTCATCACCTTGGCGTTTTTCCTATTTTGTTGCATTACAACCTGTAATTTAAATGGATTTTTATTTGCATTTCATGTAATGGACATACACAAAATAGTCAAAATTGGTGAAGTGAAATGAAAAAAATAACTTGTTTCAAAAAAGTGGTGCATGCATATGTATTCATCCCCTTTGCTATGAAGCCCCTAAATAAGATCTGGTGCACCCAATTACCTTCAGAAGTCACATAATTAGTTAAATAAAGTCCACCTGTGTGCAATCTAAGGGTCACATGATCTGTCACATGATCTCAGTATATATACACCTGTTCTGAAAGGCCCCAGAGTCTGCAACACCACTAAGCAAGGGGCATCACCAAGCAAGTGGCACCATGAAGACCAAGGAGCTCTCCAAACAGGTCAGGGACAAAGTTGTGGAGAAGCACAGATCAGTATTGGGTTATAAAAAAATATCAGAAACTTTGAACATCCCACGGAGCACCATTATATCCATTATTAAAAATTGGAAAGAATATGGCACCACAACAAACCTGCCAAGAGAGGGCCGCCCACCAAAACTCACGGACCAGGCAAGGAGGGCATTAATCAGAGAGGCAACAAAGAGACCAAAGATAACCCTGAAGGAGCTGCAAAGCTCCACAGCGGAGATTGGAGTATCTGTCCATAGGACCACTTTAAGCCGTACACTCCACAGAGCTGGGCTTTACGGAAGAGTGGCCAGAAAAAAGCCATTGCTTAAAGAAAGAAATAAGCAAACACGTTTGGTGTTCGCCAAAAGCCATGTGGGAGACTCCTCAAACATATGGAAGAAGGTACTCTGGTCAGATGAGACTAAAATTGAGCTTTTTGGCCATCAAAGAAAAAGCTATGTCTGTTGCAAACCCAACACCTCTCATCACCCCGAGAACACTATCCCCACAGTGCAGCATCATGCTGTGGGGATGTTTTTTATCGGCAGGGACTGGGAAATTGGTCAGAATTGAAGGAATGATGGATGGCGCTAAATACAGGGAAATTCTTGAGGGAAACCTGTTTCAGTCTTCCAGAGATTTGAGACTGGGACGGAGGTTCACCTTCCAGCAGGACAATGACCCTAAGCATACTGCTAAAGCAACACTTGAGTGGTTTAAGGGGAAACATTTAAATGTTTTGGAATGGCCTTGTCACGGTTCAGACAGACGACAAGAGGACCACAGTTGCGTCACACCAGAAAGTTTATTTAAACTTAAGGGGAAAGGGAAGTAGGGAGTGAGTGAAGGCTCCAGGGGTTATCCCGTCCGATGTGCTGGGTCTGTGCCTCCCCCCAGTGGCAGCATGGCGTCCCGATGACGCTTCGGTGGTTGGTGGTCCAGAAGTCCTGGGGGAGGAAACACAGACACAACGGGCGGATGAAAACAGGCAGAAGTACAGTTCAAGGGAAATCCAAATACGTTGTAGCAAGGCAGAAGGCTGGTCAGAGTTACCGGGGTCGAAGAGTAGTCAGGAGTCGTAATGGCAGAAAGCAGGTCTGGTTTTCCTGGGGCAGAAGAGTATCCAAGAATCAGGCAGGTCCGGGGTCACAAAACAAGGGTGAGCCAGAAGCGCGAGCACACAGGTTCGGGTGTGAGCTTTGCAGACGATCTGACAAAGGAGAGCTGACAGACGGGACTTTAAATACTGGGAGAGGTTAGTGGGTAATGCAGCGCAGCTGGCAGAGTAATTAGAGCCGAGCAGAGCAGGGACAGGTGGAGCTCGTTAGGGCTGAGTAGAGAGAGAGAGATGAGCAGAGTGGAAGATAGTGGAAACACATTAAGGTGGTAACCCGGTGGAGTGAGAGGGAGCTCATGACAGAACCCCCCCCAAGGACGGCCCCAGAAGTCCCAAGAGCAACACCACGCCGGGCGGAGGAGGGGAGCCGGAGGAGGGCTGAACTCCTCCGAACGGTCCGAGCGAACGCCCTCATCCTCGGAGGAAGCCGGAGGGCCGTGGTCGGGAGATGGGACAGGTCCCGAGACAGGATCAGGCACAGGACAGGAAGCCGAGCGGGCAGGACGGTTGGGGATCCCTCTGGGGCGGCCCCTACGGATTGCAGGTTGATCAGGATGCCGTTGGTGGAAGGCGGTGATGAGAGTCCTATCCACAATCCGACTAGCTGGCACCCAGGTCCTTTCCTCAGGTCCATAGCCCTCCCAGTCAATGAGGTACTGGAGACCCCTACCCCTCCGTCTGGACCGAAGCAGGCGGCGGACGGTGTAAACCAGACCACCATCGGCGGCCGTGGAGGAGGAGGACAAGGTGCAGCAGGGACCAGCGGACTCTCATGAATGGGCTTAATCTTAGACACATGGAAAGTGGGGTGCACCCTCATGGAATTAGGCAGTTGGAGCCGGACAGCAGTTGGGCTAATCACTCTTATGATAGGGAATGGGCCAATGAACCGAGGTGCCAACTTCTGCGACTCCACCCTGAGTGGCAGGTTCCTTGACGACAACCACACCCTTTGACCAACATGGTAGGTGGGAGCAGGGATTCTCCGGCGTTGGCCCGGTAGTGTAGCTGGCAACGGATCTGAGAAGTGTGGCTCGGGCCTGTGACCAGGTGCGGCGACATCGACGGGCAAACGCAAGTGCAGATGGGCAAGTAACCTCCCCTTCCTGACTGGCAAATAGAGGAGGCTGGTATCCATAAACACATTGGAAAGGGGCATACCGATGGCAGAGCAGGTCAGAGAATTGTGTGCGTACTCCACCCATGTCAATTGCTGCGACCAGGAGTGGGGATTGCGTGAAGTCATGCATCGCAGTGCCTTCTCGAGCTCCTGATTTGCCCGCTCTGACTGCCCATTGGATTGGGGATGGAATCCGGAAGTCAGACTGACTGTGGCTCCCAGCAGGTGACAGAACTCCTTCCAAAAAGCGGAGGGAGAATTGTGGACCACGGTCAGAAACTACATCCTTTGGCAGTCCGTGGATCCGAAGACGTGTTCCAGGACCACCTGGGCGGTCTCCTTGGCGGTTGGGAGCTTGGGGGAGGGAATGAAGTGTGCCATCTTGCTGAATCGGTCAACTATGGTGAGAATGACCGGTCTTGCCCTTGAGGGGCAGCCCTGTGACAAAGTCAAGGGCGATGTGAGACCAGGGACGTCTGGGGCACAGGCAGGGGCTGCAGCAATCCGGCTGGGGGCTGGCAGGACGACTTGTGTTGGTTGCAGATGGGGCAGGCTTGGACGAATTCCCGTACATCCTTTCTCAGGCGGGCCACCCAGAACCTCTGGGCGAGGCAGGTTGTAAAGTGCGGGTGGAGCCAGGGTGACAAGCTGGCGGGAGTCATGTCCCCCACTGAGCGACCTGGGACCTTAGGTTTTCGGGGGACAAGAGGCGGTCAGCTGGGCAAGTGCTGGGACCGGGCTGGTTACGGAGAGCTTCCAGCACCTGTTCCTCAACAGCCCAGGTCAGAGCTGCTTTCGATGCAGGGACTTGGCAGAATCGACACAGGATCCTTGGAGGGGTTGTCATCCTTCTGGAATTGACGGGAGAGGCGTCTGGCTTGGTGGTTGCGTGATCCAGGCCGGTATGACAGAGTGAAATTAAACCTGGTGAAGAACAGGGCCCAGCGGGACTGCCTGGAGTTCAACCGTTTGGCCGTGCGGATGTACTCCAAGTTCTTATGATCGGTCCAAACGAGAAATGGAATGGTGGACCCCTCCAGCCAGTGACGCCACTCCTCCAAGGCAAGCTTCACAGCCAGCAGCTCTCGGTTCCCTATGTCGTCATTGCACTCAGAGGGGACAACCGGCGTGAGAGAAAAGGCACAGGGATGGAGCTTCCTGTCCTCCCATGCCCACTGAGAAATCACAGCACCAACTCCCACATCCGGGCGTCCACCTCCACAATGAATTGCCGGTCCACGTCAGGCATCTGGAGGATGGGAGCGGAGGTGAACCTACCTTGAGGGTACTGAAGGCCTTGTCGGCTGCTGGGGTCCAGGTGAAGGGTTGCTTGGTGCTGGTTAGAGCAGTGAGAGGGGCAGCATCGTACTGTGTTCCGGATAAACTTTCTATAGAAGTTAGCAAACCCCAGAAACTGTTGCAGCTTCTTTCTGTTCTCGGAACTGGCCATGACGTGACTGCTGATACTTTGGCAGGATCCATTTGGATACTTCCCTCTGCCACTATGTCCCCAGGAAGGCCACTGTCTTGACGTGAAACTCACTTTCTCTGCCTTGGCGTAGAGGGAAATTCTCCAGAAGACGATGAGGACTTGCTGGACATGGCGGGTGTGTTCAGACAGGTTTCTGGAGTAGATTAAGATGTCATCCAGGTAAACGAAGACAAACTTGTTTAACATGTCCCGCAGTACATCATTCACTAGAGCCTGGAACACAGCAGGAGCATTGGTGAGGCCAAAAGGCATAACCAGATACTCGTAGTGCCTGTTGGTGCTATTGAATGCGGTCTTCCATTCATCTCCCTCCCGGATCCGCACTAGGTGGTAAGCGTTTCTGAGATCCAACTTGGTAGAAACAGTGGCTCCCTGGAGCAACTCAAAAGCAGAGGTGAGCAGAGGGAGAGGTAACGGTTCTTCACTGTGATGTCGTTGAGTCCCCTGTAGTCGATGCAGGGCGAAGAGATCCGTCCCTCTTCCCCACAAAGAAGAAGCCAGCACCAGCCGGAGATGAAGATGAACGGATCAATCCTGTGGACGAGAGTCATTGATGTAGTCCTCCATGGACCTTCTTTCAGGAGCAGACAACGAATAAAGACGACCCCTTGGAGGGGCTGTTCCAGGGAGGAGGTCGATGGCACAGTCGTACGGTCGGTGAGGGGGCAGAGATGTGGCTCTTGCTTTGTTAAACACTTCTCTGAGACCATGGTAGCATTCTGGGGACATGGGAGAGGTCAGGGGCGGAGTTAGTAGGTACTGGCCGAGGGGTAGTGCGGCAGCAAGCAGGCAGGTTCGGTGGCAGTCCTCTCCCCCACTCCTGATCACCCCGGTCACCCAATCGGCTGAGGTTGTGCCGGCGGAGCCATGGGTAACCCAGGATGAGGGTTGGCCTGGAGAGGGGGCAGGTGAAACTGGATAGTTTCTTGATGGTTTCCGGACCCCATCAAACCGGGCCGTGAGCATGAGTGACCGATCCGGTAAGTGTCCGTCCAGTGCCCGGGCAGGAATAGGAGGTGTCAAACGGAGGTTCTCCAGTCCCAGTTGGCGTGCCAGCTTGATGTCCATTATGTTGGCTTCGGCGCCAGAATCCACCAGAGCAGCCAGGGTGTGAGTAGAGTCAGAGAGGCGGAGGTGAACTTGCAGCAAGGGTTTGCGGTCGGAGGACTGGATGGTCATTGAGCTCAACCACTCCCTATGCCCGGTGAGCTTCGGCTTTTTAAAGGGCAGGTTACCACACGAGTGTCCATCACCTCCACAATAGAGGCAGAGGTTTGAGGTGAAGCGGCGCTGGCGCTCTGCGGAGTGAGAGAGGCTCCCCAATCTCCATGCTCAACTGATCAACATTGGGTGAGTGGCAGTAGCTGACGGAGCTCTCTCCGAATGCCGGTAGTTGGTGGACCTTGGCGCCCCTCTCACCGCGGGTCTGTATCCTTCTGTCGATCCGGACAGTCAGTCGCGATGGCTTCATCAAGAGTGGAAGGCAGTTCTGGGAGACCAACTGCTCTTGATATAGTCAGCCAAGCTATGGAAGACGCGTCCACCAACGATGGTGTGTTCCAAGAACTTCGTCTTGCCAGGGTTCGGAGAGTCGATGGAATGGTCTGCGACTGTACGTCTGCCTTGTCGAATACTGAACAGTTCCACGAGACGCCTCTGCGGTTTGGTGAATCCAGGTCAAACACCTTCAGCATCTCCTCAGCAAACAGGTCGAAGGTTGCACATGCGGGGTTTGACGTTCGGAACTCTGCTGTTCCCCAGAGTCGAGCTCGGCCCGTCAGGTGAGTGATGGCATACCCGACCCTACCTCCGTGGCGAAGGTCCTTGGCTGCAGGGAGAACTGAAGTCGGCAGCTAGTCAGAATGGCCGGACCTGGGTAGAATCGCCGTTGAACCGCTCGGGGTTTCCAATCTTGGGTTCGGGGGCAGCGTCTGAAATGACCGGGGCAGGTAACTTCGGGAGGCAGGGCTGGTGGGCAGACTGGCTGGGGTAAGGTTGGTGAGGAGTTGGATGATCCTGGCGAGTTGTTGTTGCTGCTGCTGGGACTGCTGCTGGTGCTGCTGGAACTGCTGATGCTGTTGGTAGCCGACCTGAAGCAGAGGGTGATGTCGCCGCTCATGCGGCCTAGCTCTCTCTCAGTGTGTTCCAGGCGTAGCATGGCGGTGGGTTGCTCAGGTTCTTCGGTTTCCATGTCGGGGAAGTGTGCGCTGAGTCCATGATGGTCAGATCGTACTGTCACGGTTCAGACAGACGACAAGAGGACCACAGTTGCGTCACACCAGAAAGCTTATTTAAACTTAAGGGGGAAAGGGAGTAGGGAGTGAGTGAAGGCTCCAGGGGTTATCCCGTCCGATGTGCTGGGTCTGTGCCTCCCCCAGTGGCAGCGATCGTCGATGACGCGGTGGTTGGTGGTCCAGAAGTCCTGGGGAGGAAACACAGACACAACGGGCGGATGAAAACAGGCAGAAGTACAGTTCAAGGAAATCCAAATACGTTGTAGCAAGGCAGAAGGCTGGTCAGAGTTACGGGGGTCGAAGAGTAGTCAGGAGTCGTAATGGCAGAAAGCAGGTCTGGTTTTCCTGGGGGCAGAAGAGTATCCAAGAATCAGGCAGGTCCGGGGTCACAAAACAAGGGTGAGCCAGGAAGCGCGAGCACACAGGTTCCGGGTGTGAGCTTTGCAGACGATCTGACAAAGGAGAGCTGACAGACGGGACTTTAAATACTGGGAAGGGTTAGTGGGTAGTGCAGCGCGAGCTGGCAGAGTAATTAGAGCCGAGCAGAGCAGGGAGCAGGTGGAGCTCGTTAGGCTGAGTAGAGAGAGAGAGATGAGCAGAGTGGAAGATAGTGGAAACACATTAAGGTGGTAACCCGGTGGAGTGAGAGGGCTCATGACAGGCCTAGTCAAAGCCCAGACCTCAATCCAAATGAGAATCTGTGGTATGACTTAAAGATTGCTGTACACCAGCGGAACCCATCCAACTTGAAGGAGCTGGAGCAGTTTTGCCTTGAAGAATGGGCAAAAATCCCAGTGGCTAGATGTGCCAAGCTTATATACCCCTGCAAAAGGTGGCTCTACAATTGATGCAAAAGGTGGCTCTACACAAAGTATTGACTTTGGGTAGGTGAATAGTTATGCACGCTCAAGTCTTCTGTTTTTTTGTCTTATTTCTTGTTTGTTTCACAATATAAAATATTGTGCATCTTCAAAGTGGTAGGCATGTTGTGTACATCAAATGATATAAACCCCCCAAAAATCAATTTTAATTCCAGGTTGTAAGGCAACAAAATAGGAAAAATGCCAAGGGGGGGGTGAATACTTTGGCAAGCCACTGTACCCAAGAAGACTCGATGCTGTAATTGCTGACAAAGGTGCTTCAACAAAGTACTGAGTAAAGGGTCTGAATACTTATTTAAATGTGATATTTCAGTTATTTCTTTGTAATACATTTGCAAAAAATATATATATATATATGATGGGATATTGTGTGTAGATTGATGATTTTAAAAAAAATCATCCCTTTTAGAATAAGGCTGTAACGTAACGAAATGTGGAAAAAAGTAAAGGGGTCTGAATACTTTCCGAAGGCACTGTATTTGCAATCCAACATCCAATAAGATAGCAACATAGAAATTCCGGATTTTAGTCTGTGCTCTTTTGATATAATTGATGTCTACACAACCAACCAATGCTGTAAGACGTGGATTCATCTTCTTGACTTTAGACTATTTGAGGTGATCTGACAAAAACAAAAATAAATGTTGTGGTTCAAAATGACAGAAAACAGACTGTCCTTGTAACTTGTAGTTAGATCAACTATGTGTGTGGAATAAGAGGGTAAGGACGCATAACAAATAAGACAAAATACCCTCCATCACATTATGTTTTGTCTTTGAAAAATGCAATCTACATTATGTCACGAAAGTGGCTTCACAGCAAAGTTGCTTTCAGTTGTTACAAAGATAATCAGGCCACTACTTATAGAATATCCATCTTATATTGAGTCATATAAATACAAATGTTACCCAAATCTGAACATGATTTCAATAGCCCAAGGTTGCCGTATCACATCACTTTCCATTATATGTTTCCTATAAATGCCCATCCTTAATGCCTTTGCATTGATTTCATGCAATGTGGGTCAAGATGGCGGCCTCGCGACTAGCTCTTAGGAATCTTTGCAGTATTTTGTTTTTTTATGTATTATCTTTTACATTATTAGCTCAGAATGTGTTTTGTATGATTACATACAGCCGGGAAAAACTATTGGATATCAGAGCGCCGGTAACTCACCAGCGCTCTCCCCAGGGCAATTGAACTGATTCCAACGGCTGACCCAAAACATCGCCGGCGGAAGAGAGGCACTCGGAGAGGCCTGCTAGTTCGACTTAGGAGGCGCGCACACCACCCACCACTTCCAAGTATACTACTCGCTAATGTTCAGTCTTTGGATAACAAGGTCGACGAGCTCAGGGCAAGGATTTCTTTCCAGAGAGACATCAAGGCCTGTAACATACTTTGTTTCACGGAAACATGGCTCTCTGGGAATATTCTGTCTAAATCGGTCCAGCCAGATGGGTTCTCAGTTCATCACACAGACAGAAATAAATATCTCTCAGGGAAGCAGAAGGGCGGAGGTGTGTGTTTCATGATTAATGACTCATGGTGTAATTGTAGTAACATACAGGAACTCAAGTCCTTTTGTTCACCCGACCTAGAATACCTCACAATCAAAGGCAGACCGTATTATCTCCCAAGATAATTTTCTTCGGTTATAGTCACGGCCGTGTATATCCCCCCTCAAGCCGATACCACAACGGCCCTCAAAGAATTTCACTGGACTTTATGCAAACTGGAAACCACATATCCTGAGGCTGCATTAATTGTAGCCAGGGATTTTAACAAAGCAAATTTGAGTACTAGGCTTCCGAAGTTCTATCAACATATCGACTGTTGTACTCAGGCTGCTAAAATCCTCGACCATTGCTATTCGAACTTCCGGGATGGTTATAAGGCCCTCCCCACTGCCCTCCTTTCGGTAAATCTGACCACGACTCCATTTTGCTCCTCCCTTCCTATAGGCAGAAACTCAAACAGGAAGTACCCGTGCTAAGGACTATTCAACGCTGGTCTTACCAATCGGAATCCACGCTTCAAGACTGTTTTGATCACGTGGACTGGGATATGTTCCGGGTAGCTTGCAAAAATAATTTAGACGAATATACTGAAACAGTGACTGAGGTTATCAGGAAGTGTATAGGTGATGTTGTGCCCACTGTGACTATTAAAACCTACCCTAACCAGAAACCGTGGATAGATGGCAGCATTCGCGCAAAACTGAAAGCGCGAACCACCGCATTTAACCATGGCAAGTTGACTGGGAATATGGCACTCACTTCTGTCATCATGAAGTGCTTTGAGAGGCTAATTAAGGATCATTTTACATTTACATTTTAGTCATTTAGCAGACGTTCTTATCCAGAGCGACTTACAGTTAGTGAGTGCATACATTATTTTTTTTAAATGTATTTTATTTATTTATTTTTATACCCCCTGTGGGAATCGAACCCACAACTTGTGACGCCATGCTCTACCAACTGAGCTACATCCCTGCCGGCCATTTTCTCCCCTAACCTAGACGACGCTGGGCCAATTGTGCGCCGCCCCATGGGTCTCCCGGTCGCGGCCGGCTACGACAGAGCCTGGATTCGAACCAGGATCTCTAGTGGCACAGCCTTAGACCACTGCGCCACTGTGGATCATCTCACCTCTACCTTACCTGACACCCTAGACCCACTTCAATTTGCATACCGCCCCAATAGATCCACAGACGATGCAATCGCCATCACACTGCACACTGCCCTATCCCATATGGACAAGAGGAATACCTACGTCAGAATGCTGTTCATTGATTATAGCTCAGCCTTCAGCAACATAGTACCCTCCAAGCTCACAAGCGTGTGTGCTCAGCCCCCTCCTGTAATCTGTTCACCCATGACTGCGTGGCCACGCACGCCTCCAACTCAATCATCAAGTTTACAGACGACACAAACAGCAGTAGGCCTGATTACCAACAATGACGAGACAGCCTACAGGGAAGAGGTGAGGGCACTGGCAGAGTGGTGCCAGGATAATAACCTCTCCCTCAATGTCAACAAAACAAAGGAGCTGATCGTGGACTTCAGGAAACAGCACATCACTGACAATCTGAAATGGTCCACCCACACAGACAGTGTGGTAAAGAAGGCATATCACCGCCTGGTACGGCAACTGCACCGCCCGCAACTGCAGGGCTCTCCAGAGGGTGGTGCGGTCTGCCCAACGCATCACTGGTGGCACACTGCCTGCCCTCCAGGACACCTACAGCACCTGATGTCACAGGAAGGCCAAAAAGATCATCAAGGACATCAACCACCTCGAGCCACGGCCTGTTCACCCCGCTATTATCCAGAAGGCGAGGTCAGTACAGGTGCATCTAAGCTGGGACCGAGAGACTGAAAAACAGGCCATCAGACTGTTAAATAGCCATCACTAGCCGGCTACCACCCTGTTACTCAACCCTGCACATTAGAGGTTGCTGCCCCATAGACATGGAATCACTGGCCACTTTAATAATTGAACACTAGTCACTTTAATAATGTTTACATACTGCTTTACTCATCTCATATGTATATACTGTATTCTATTCTACTGTATTTTAGTCAATGCCACTCCGACATTGCTCGTCCTAATATTTATATATTTTTTATTCCATTCTTTTACTTTTTAGATTTGTGTATTGTTGTGAATTGTTAGATACTACTGCACTGTTGGAGCTAGGAACACAAGCATTTCGCTACACCCGCAATAACATCTGCTAACTTGTTGTTTGTGTAAACAGCGCCGGAGAAGATGGCTGCCGTTTTACAGCCCTCTAACCAATTGTACTATTATGTGTGTTTTTCCGCGTTATTTGTAATTTATTTTGTACATAATGTTTCTGCCATCGTCTCTTATAACCAAAAAGAGCTTCTGGATATCAGGACAGCGATTACTCACCTCGTATTGGGACGAAGATTTTTTCTTCAACGAGGCGGCGCGAAGGATATCATACAGACACCGACAAGGCCCAAATCCCCGTCATTCGCGTGAAGAAGAGACGGAGATATCGTGGACGCAGATCGGGGTGCCTTGTAAGGATCCGACGGCGAGCGAGTAAACTGCCTCTTCCATCAATCCTATTAGCCAACGTTCAATCTTTTGAAAATAAAGTGGACGATTTAAGATTACGGTTATCCTACCAACGGGACATTAAAAACTGTAATATATTATGTTTCACTGAGTCGTGGCTGAACAACGACAATGATAACATTCAGCTAGCAGGCTATACGCTACATCGGCAGGACAGAACGGCTGACTCCGGTAAGACAAGGGGTGGCGGTCTGTGTATATTTGTAAACAACAGCTGGTGCACAAAACCAAATACTAAGGAAGTCTCGAGGTTTTGCTCGCCTGAGGTAGAGTATCTTATGATAAGCTGTAGACCACACTATTTACCAAGAGAGTTTTCATCTATATTTTTCATAGCTGTCTATTTACCACCACAAACCAATGCTGGCATTAAGATTGCACTGAATGAGTTGTACAAGGCCATTAATCAACAGGAAACGCTCATCCAGATGCAGCGCTCCTAGTGGCCGGGACTTCAATGCAGGGAAACTTAAATCCGTTCTACCTAATTTCTACCAGCATGTTAAATGTGCAACCAGAGGGAAAAAACTCTAGACCACCTTTACTCCACACACAGAGACGCATACAAAGCTCTCCCTCGCCCTCCATTTGGCAAATCTGACCATAACTCTATCCTCCTGATTCCTGCTTATAAGCAAAAACTAAAGCAGGAAGCACCAGTGACTCGGTTAATAAAAAAGTGGTCAGATGACGCAGATGCTAAGCTACAGGACTGTTTTGCTAGCACAGACTGGAACATGTTCCGGGATTCTTCAGACAGCATTGAGGAGTACACCACATCAGTCACTGGCTTCATCAATAAGTGCATCGATGATGTCGTCCCCACAGTGACCGTACGTACATACCCCAACCAGAAGCCATGGATTACAGGAAACATCCACACTGAGCTAAAGGGTAGAGCTGCCGCTTTCAAGAACGGGACTCTAACCCGGACGCTTATAAGAAATCCCGCTATGACCTCCGACGAACCATCAAACAGGCAAAGAGTCAATACAGGTCTAAGATTGAATCGTACTACACATGGCTCTGACGCTCGTCGGATGTGGCAGGGCTTGAAAACTATTACAGACTACAAAGGGAAGCACAGCCGCGAGCTGCCCAGTGACACAAGCCTACCAGACGAGGCTAAACCACTTCTATGCTCGCTTCGAGGCAAGCAACACTGAAGCATGCATGAGAGCACCAGCTGTTCCGGATGACTATGTGATCACGCTCTCCGTAGCCGATGTGAGTAAGACTTTTAAGCAGGTCAACATTCACAAGGCCGCAGGGCCAGACGGATTACAAGGACGTGTACTCCGAGCATGTGCTGACCAACTGGCAAGTGTCTTCACTGACATTTTCAACATGTCCCCTGACTGAGTCTGTAATACCAACATGTTTCAAGCAGACCACCATAGTCCCCGTGCCCAAGGACTCTAAGATAACCTGCCTAAATGACTACCGACCCGTAGCACTGACGTCTGTAGCCATGAAGTGCTTTGAAAGGCTGGTCATGGCTCACATCAACAGCATTATCCCAGAAACCCTAGACCCACTCCAATTTGCATACCGCCCCAACAGATCCACAGATGATGCAATCTCTATTGCACTCCACACTGCCCTTTCCCACCTGGACAAGAGGAACACCTACGTGAGAATGCTATTCATTGACTACAGCTCAGCATTCAACACCATAGTGCCCTCTAAGCTCATCACTAAGCTAAGGATCCTGGGACTAAACACCTCCCTCTGCAACTGGATCCTGGACTTCCTGACGGGCCGCCCCCAGGTGGTAAGGGTAGGTAACAACACATCTGCCACACTGATCCTCAACACGGGGGCCCCTCAGGGGTGCGTGCTCAGTCCCCTCCTGTACTCTCTGTTCACCCATGACTGCATGGCCAGGCACGACTCCAACACCATCATTAAGTTTGCCGACGACACAACAGTGGTAGGCCTGATCACCGACAACGATGAGACAGCCTATAGGGAGGAGGTCAGAGATCTGGCCGTGTGGTGCCAGGACAACAACCTCTCCCTCAACGTGACCAAGACAAAGGAGATGATTGTGGACTACAGGAAAAAAAAGAGGACTGAGCACGCCCCCATTCTCATCGACGGGGCTGTAGTGGAACAGGTTGAGAGCTTCAAGTTCCTTGGTGTCCACATCACCAACGAACTATCATGGTCCAAACACACCAAGACAGTCGTGAAGAGGGCACGACAAAGCCTATTCCCCCTCAGGAGACTAAAAAGATTTGGCATGGGTCCTCAGATCCTCAAAAATTCTACAGCTGCACCATCGAGAGCATCCTGACTGGTTGCATCACCGCCTGGTATGGCAACTGCTTGGCCTCCGACCGCAAGGCACTACAGAGGGTAGTGCGTACGGCCCAGTACATCACTGGGGCAAAGCTTCCTGCCATCCAGGACCTCTATACCAGGCGGTGTCAGAGGAAGGCCCTCAAAATTGTCAAAGACTCCAGCCACCCTAGTCATAGACTGTTCTCTCTGCTACCGCACGGCAAGCGGTACCGGAGTGCCAAGTCTAGGTCCAAAGACTTCTCAACAGCTTCTACCCCCAAGCCATAAGACTCCTGAACAGCTAATCATGGCTACCCGGACTATTTGCACTGCCCCCACCCCATCCTTTTTACGCTGCTGCTACTCTGTTAAGTATTTATGCATAGTCACTTTAACTCTACCCACATGTACATATTACCTCAACTACCTCAACTAGCCGGTGCCCCCGCACATTGACTCTGCAACGGTACCCCCCTGTATATATAGCCTCCCTACTGTCACTTTATTTTACTTCTGCTCTTTTTTTTTCTCAACACTTTTTTTTTGTTGTTGTTTTATTTTTACTTTTTTTGTTTAAAATAAATGTACTGTTGGTTAAGGGCTGTAAGTAAGCATTTCACTGTAATGTCTGCACCTGTTGTATTCGGCGCATGTGACCAATAAAATTTGATTTGATTTGATTTAAATATGTATATGTGACCAATACAATTTTATTTTATTTTATTAACTCCTAGTGATGTTATCACAACACAGAAAAAACAACTTCTTTGTTAATATGTAACCATTTATTGCCCTCACGTAGTCATGGTTGTGATAGGATCACGGACATACATCCAGGGCTGGCAGCGCTATTGCTTCGGAGGAAGCTTATCATGATGCTATGTTCAGAGGAAGTATAGCTTATGACTGTAATGTCAACAGATATGCAAACGTAATTCAAGGCGAGTTATTTTTCTAATACCACCAGTTGAAAAAGAGAATAGAAAATGGCTGGGTGCAACACAGACTGCGTTGAGAAGCCTATAGCTAAGGGATTTGAAATATTTGGGCGTTTTGTTGGTAGACACCCCTGGTGTTTTTTGATTCTACCCATGTTCATCTCTGCGGGTCTTGGCGGAGGATTTTACTTCCTTGCGGACAGAGAAGCGAACGGCATTGAAGAGATGTTTACACCTATTGATGGACCTGCCAAAGATGAACGACAAGTAGTTAAAAAATACTTTCCACAGGATGATAGCGACTTCTCTCGTTTGCGACTCTATACTGAAGGGACCTTTGCATCTCTCATAATTGTAACGCCTACAGCAAATATCCTCACAATTCCTGCTTTTACAAAAATTGTTGCTATTGATAGTGAAGTGAAAGCCATTGAAGTAGAAACATTTCATTTCTCAAACCTTTGCGTTAAGAAAGGTGGTGTGTGCGTGTCAAATTCAATCTTTGATATTGTAAAACCTCCCAATAATGTTACCACAACAACTATTGATTACCCATATCATGACAAACTTTTCATCGCATCTGAAGTCGGTGGTGTGAAACTGAAAACTGGATCAACTGAAATTGTAAGCGCAAAGGCCATTCGACTTTTTTACTTCTTAAAAGAAGACAACCAGACTGTAAATACGATGTGGCTGCAGAAGTTTATAGAGACTGCGTCGATGATGCAAAAAGAAGAAGGCGTGAGTACATACTTTTAGAGATGAAACATATAAAAAAAATGTGTCAACTTGTATAGGATGGGTGTCTTCTCACCAAGTGTAGGCCTACAGCCTAATTGATCAAACTGCACATTAAGCTCCATAAAAACCATGTAATGTCATGATGATTTGATTATTCAAACATCTTGAGTTGTTTTGTTGTCCTCTGTAGCTCAACTGGTAGAGCACGGCGCTTGAAACGCCAAGGTAGTGGGTTCGAGCCCCAGGACCACCCATACACTAAAATGTATGCACGCATGACTGTAAGTCGCTTTGGATAAAAGCGTCTGCTAAATGGCATATTATTATTATTACTAATGTTAACTGGATATGTTCTTGTATCTGTATTCTTATTTGTCTTTGCAGATGACCATATCTTATTTCACATCAATATCAAGGGATGAAGAGTTTGAGAAGAGTTCTGACTCAATCATACCTCTCTTCTCATTGACCTATGCCCTGGCCATCACTTTTTCAATCATTTCTTGTTTGAGGTATGTTTTGTAACTTTTACATTTCAATAAGGCTCCAATGGGCCGCGCCCCTCTTCCCGTGGTCATGGTTCCGGAACTGACACGCCACTCAATATTAGCATATCAATTCCAACAACATCTTGGTTCCAAACGTTGAATAGGTACAAAAATCACCAGGGTGAACCATTAATTAAAATTATTTGAAATCTCTTTAAAAAAAACTGTGATTTATGGGGAAAAAAGTCAAGGGTACAAGACTGTGTACACACAAAAGTTAGGGGGAAAATAAACTACTCATCCAATACAGCGTTGCCACAGATAGAAACATGAGACAGATATTTCACTGGATGTATAAATGTGAAGCATCCGGTTGGTGTTTCCACTCACTACCAAATATGGTAGTGAGAGGAAGCCCAATGGCTAGCAGTGGGAGATGATGGAACAAGATGGACTTTGGCCGACATTCTGATAATTTACTCATCGATGAAACATTTGATCTCAATACAGTTTTCTGTTACCAAAACTAAAATCTGAAATGAACAGAGTGAATTATGTTTTGTACACTTTACCCTTTGCTAAAGTTTTACAAAATGGTGTTGTTTAGAAGGAGTGCAAAGGTGAATTGAGTTATTGCACACTCGCACGTCACAGAGTAGGCGTTCCCCAATGGAAATATGCAAATGTCTGCTAGAACGCGCTAATAGGATCTCGCTAGCTTTCAATATATATTTGAAGTGGTCAGAAAGTTACTTTTTGGACCTGTATGCCAAAACATTTAAGAGGTACAGTTGAAGTCAGAAGTTTACATTCAAGTCATTTTTCCAACAATTGTTTACATTTATTTTACATTTTAGTCATTTTAGCAGACGCTCTTATCCAGAGCGACTTACAGTTGGTGAGTGCATACATTTTCATACTGTCCCCCCGTCGGAAACGAACCCACAAGCCTGGCGTTGCAAGCGCCATGCTCTACCAACAGAGCTACATGGGACTGAGAAGAGTTTACATACACTTAGGGTGGAGTCATTAAAACTTGTTTTTCAACCACTCCACAAATTTCTTGTTAACAAACTATAGTTTTGGCAAGTTGGTTAGGACATCTACTTTGTGCATGACACAAGTCATTTTTCCAACAATTGTTTACAGACAGATTATTTCACTTATAATTCACTGTATCACATTTCCAGTGGGTCAGAAGTTTACATACATTAAGTTGACTGTGCCTTTAAACAGCTTGGAAAATTCCAGAAAATGATGTAATGGCTTTAGAAGCTTTTGATAGTCTAATTGACAACATTTGAGTCAATTGGAGGTGTACCTGTGGATGTATTTCAAGGCTTACCTTCAAACTCAGTACCTCTGTGCCTGACGTCATGGGAAAATCAAAATAAATCAGCCAAGACCTCAGAAAAAAAATTGTAGACCTCCACAAGTCTGGTTCATCCTTGGGAGCAATTTCCAAACGACTGAAGGTACCACGTTCATCTGTACAAACAATAGTACGCAAGTATAAACACCATGGGACCACGCAGCCGTCATACCGCTCAGGAAGGAGACGCGTTCTGTCTCCTAGAGATTAACGTGCGAAAAGTGCAAATCAATCCCAGAACAACAGCAAAGGACCTTGTGAAGATGCTGGAGGGAATAGGTACAAAAGTATCTATATCCACAGTAAAACTAGTCCTATATCGACATAACCTGAAAGGCCGCTCATCAAGGAAGAAGCCACTGCTCCAAAACCGCCATAAAAAATCCAGACTACGGTTTGCAACTGCACTTAGGGACAAAGATCGTACTTTTTGGAGAAATGTCCTCTGGTCTGATGAAACAAAAATAGAACTGTTTGGCCATAATGAGCATCGTTATGTTTGGAGGAAAAAGGGGGCGGCTTGCAAGCCGAAGAACATCATCCCAACCGTGAAGCACAGGGGTGGCAGCATCATGCTGTGGGGGTGCTTTGCTGCAGGAGGGACTGGTGCACTTCACAAAATAGATGGCATCATGAGGAAGAAAAATTATGTGGACATATTGAAGCAACATCTCAAGACATCAGTCAGGAAGTTAAAGCTTGGTCGCAAATGGGTCTTCCAAATGGACAATGACCCCAAGCATACTTCCAAAGTTGTGGCAAAATGGCTTAAGGACAACAAAGTCAAGGTATTGGAGTGGCCATCACAAAGCCCTGACCTCAATCCTATAGAACATTTGTGGGCAGAACTGAAAAAGCGTGGGCAAGCAAGGAGGCCTACAAACCTGATTCAATTACACCAGCTCTGTCAGGAGGAATGGGCCAAAATTCACCCAAAACGTTTGACCCAAGTTAAACAATTTAAAGGCAATGCTACCAAATACTAATTGAGTGTATGTAAACTTCTGACCCACTGGGAATGTGATGAAAGAAATAAAAGCTGAAAGAAATCCTTCTCTCTACTATTATTCTGACATTTCACATTCTTAAAATGAAGTGGTGATCCTAACTAACCTAAGACAGGGAATCTTTACTAGGATTAAATTGTTAAAAACTGAGTTTAAATGTATTTGGCTAAGGTGTATGTAAACTTCCGATTTCAACTGTAGATGTGCGCTAAGTTGACCCATGTTGCCCACCGTACCATAAGACATCCATTCCTTCATCACTGGAAAAGATAAATGGCTGATTTTATATTATTTAAAAGCTTACATTGTTGTCAAACTATTCCAAAATGCAATATTTCCATTTTCAAAACGCTATATATCCCCCTCCCCCAAACAACAGAACCCCAATAGAAAAAGTATCCCGGTTGGGTTTTAAACAGTTAGGCCTATATATAAAGTATCGATACATAAATAAATATACAAATAATCGATTCGTTTCAACTCTATTGTGCAAATATTACATAGCCGATTTATTGTACCCAGACGGTGAACAGCATATACTGTAGAAAGGTACCCATGAGCATTAATTTCAGATGAAAAATGCAAATGTAAAAAATTGACATTTATGGCGTTTTGGAATCAAACTCTTCAGATGTTTAAATTTTTTATTTATTTTTATATACAAAAATATAAACGCAACAATTTCTAAGATTATACTGAGTTACAGTTCATATAATGAAATAAGTCAATTGAAATAAGTTAATTAGACTGTAATCTATGGATTTCACATGACTGGGAATGCAGATATGCATCTGTTGGTCACAGATACCTTAGAAAAAAGGTAGGGGCGTGTATCAGAAAACCAGTCAGTTCTGGTGTTACCACCATTTGCCTCATGCATCTCCTTCACATCGAGTTGATCAGGCTGTTGATTGTGGAATGTTGTCCCACTCCTCCTCAATGGCTGTGCGAAGTTGTTGGATATTGGCGGGAACTAGAACACACTGTCGTACACATCGATCCAGAGCATCCCAAACATGCTCAATGGGTGACATGTCTGGTGAGGAAGACGAGCACGCAGATGAGCTTCCTTGAGACGGTTTCTGACAGTTTGTGCAGAAATTGTTCGGTTGTGCAAACCCAGTTTCATCAGCTGTCCGGGTAGCTTGTCTCAGACGATCCCGCAGGTGAAAAAGCCAGACATGGAGGTCCTGGGCTGGCATGGTTACACGTGTTCTGTGGTTGTGAGGTGGGTTGGACATACTGCAAAATTCTCTAAAACGACATTGGAGACGGCTTATGTTAGAGAAATTAACATTCAATTCTCTGGCAACAGCTATGTTGGACATTCCTGCAGTCAGCATGCCAATTGATCCAAGATGGCGTAGCAGTGCGGTCGTGTTCTTTGTTGTGTGTCCGTGTAAATAGCCAGTTTTTTTGTATTTTTTTCGTATTTTTCGTACATATTTCCCTATCACACTTTTCATCCTTCTACTAAATATACTTTCCTGCAACCCGCCTCACTCAATGTGGAACGGATTCTATTATTTACTCACCTTTATCTAGAATCTCCAGTTGAAACTAGCCAGCCAGCTAACTAGCTAACTAGCTACTTGCTATTAGCCACCGTTAGTGGTTTTCACCCAGAACATCTGATTTTCTGCCGGAATAACTGAATCACTGGACCCTAACACCGGATCGCAACTAGCTAGCCGCAACCGAATGGATGTTGCTGTAGGCTAATCACCACTGCCCCCGAAGCAAGCACCAGTTAGCCTTGAGCCAGGCCCATATCCCGGCTATCTACCTCTTTATCTACCGGACGGGAGTAGCCAGCTAACTAGCTACTTGCTATTAGCCACCGTTAGCGGTTTTTCACCATTGTCCGTGGCCTGCACTACCTACCAGCCAGCTCTAGCCTGGACTATTATCGGCCAGTCTGCACAGTGCGTTATCGACCCAGAACATATCGGATTTTCTGCCGGAATCACTAAATCACTGGACCTTTAACACCTGATCATCGCAACTAGCTAGCTGCAACCAAATGAATGTTGTTGTTGGCTAATCAGCCTGGAGCTAGCCTCGAGTCAGGCACATCTCCCGGCTATCTACCTCTCTGTCAACCGGACGGGACCTCCTAGAGTCGACACGGCGCCCCGCCGATCCATCACGACTGGTCTGCCGACGTAATCGTCTGTGGTTTCAACAGGCTTCCCGTTGCGACGACCACGAAGATCCATCTGCTAGCCACAGCCCGCTAGCACACACAAACAACAGCCATGCTTCCTGCTCGCTGTGCTTTAGCACCAATTCGAACTGCTCTCGGACTCACATATTGCTGTTCACTGGACCTTATGATCACTCAGCTGCACAGCTGATGCCTGCTGGACTGTTCCTTTACACAGTACCCTGTCCTGTTTATCTGTTTAGCCTCAGCCCAAACTTTCATCGCCATTACCAGTTGTTGTCTTAGCTCTCTCTAATAACACCTGTGATTGCTTTATGCCTCTCTCCCATGTCAATATGCCTTGCTTATTGCTGTTCCAGTTAGTTCTTATTATACAATTTCAATATAGAACCCCAAGTCATTCTCAAACTGCCTGAAATAGCTCCTTTGTTCCACCCCCCATACACGCAGAGACTGGCTCAATCGATGCCTTCAGTGATGCTATCTCTTTCATTGTTACCCAACGCTTAGGTTTACCTCCACGGTACTCATATCCTTCCATATCCTTGTCTGTACATAATGCCCTGAATCTATTCTACAATGCCCGGAAATCTGCCCCCTTTATTCTCTGTACCCAACGCACTAGAAGACCAGTTCTTAAAGCCTTTAGCCGTATCCTTATTCTAGTCCTCCTCTGTTCCTCTGGTGATGTAGAGGCCAACCCAGGCCCTGCAGCCCCCAGTATCACTCCTACTCCCCAGGAGTTATCATTTGTTGACTTCTGTAACCGTAAAAGCCTTGGTTTTCTGCACGTTAACATCAGAAGCCTCCTTCCTAAGTTTGAGTTATTCACTGCGTTAGCACACTCCGCCAACCCTGATGTTCTAGCAGTGTCTGAATCCTGGCTTAGGAAGGCCACCAAAAATTCAGAAATGTCGTCTAGATAGAACTGCCAAACAGGTGGAGTTGCAATCTACTGTAGAGATAGCCTGCAGAGCTCTATCATACTATCCAGGTCTGTGCCCAAACAGTTTGAGCTCCTACTTCTAAAAATCCACCTTTCCAGAAATAAGTCTCTCACTGTTGCTGCTTGCTACAGACCCCCTTAGCCCCCCAGCTGTGCCCTGGACACCATATGTGAGTTCTATCCTCAGAGTTCGTACTGCTTGGTGACCTAAACTGGGATATGCTTAACACCCCGGCCATCCCACAATCCAAACTAGATGCCCTCAATCTCACACAAATTATCAAGGAGCCTACCAGGTACAACCCTAAATCCGTAAACATGGGCACCCTCATAGATATCATCCTGACTAACTTACCCTCTAAATACACCTCCGCTGTCTTCAACCAGGATCTCAGCGATCACTGCCTTATTGCCTGCATCCGTAACGGGTCCGCGGTCAAACGACCACCCCTCATCACTGTCAAACGCTCCCTAAAACACTTTAGCAAGCAGGCATTCCTAATTGACCTGGCCCAGGTATCCTGGATGGATATCGATCTCATTCCGTCAGTAGAGGATACCTGATTGTTCTTTAAAAGAGCTTTCCTCTCAATCTTAAATAATCATGCCCCATTCCAAAATATTCAGAACTAAGAACTGATATAGCCCCTGGTTCTCCTCAGACTTGACTGCCCTTGACCAGCACAAAAACATCCTGTGGCGTACTGCATTAGCATCGAATAGCCCCCGCGATATGCAACTTTTCAGGGAAGTTAGGAACCAATATACACAAGCAGTTAGGAAAGCAAAGGCTAGCTTTTTCAAACAGAAATGTGCATCCTGTAGCACTAACTCCAAAAAGGTTTGGGACGCTGTAAAGTCAATGGAGAATAAGAGCACCTCCTCCCAGCTGCCCACTGCACTGAGGCTAGGAAACACTATCACCACCAAATTTCAACAAGCAATTTGCTTTTCCACCTGGCTACCACTACCCCGGCCACCAGCTCTGCAACCTCCGCTGCAACTTGTCCATGCCCCCCCCCCCCCGCTTCTCTTCACACAAATTCAGACAGCTGATGTTCTGAAAGAACTGCAAAATTTGGACCCCTACAAATCATCTGGGCTAGACAATCTGGACCCTTTCTTTCTAAAAATAGCCGCCGAAATTGTCGCAACCCCTATTACTAGCCTGTTCAACCTCTCTTTTGTAACGTCTCAGATCCCCAGAGATTGGAAAGCTGCCGCGGTCATACTCATCTTCAAAGGGGGTGACACTCTAGATCCAAACTGTTACAGACCTATATCCATCCTGCCCTGCCTTTCGAAAATATTTGAAAGCCAAGTTAACAAACAGATCACCGACCATTTCGAATCCCACCGTACCTTCTCCGCTATGCAATCCGGTTTGCGAGCTGGTCATGGGTGCACTTCAGCCACGCTCAAGGTCCTAAACGATATTATAACCGCAATCGATAGTAGACAGTACTGTGCAGCCGTCTTCATCGACCTGGCCAAGGCTTTCGACTCTGTCAACCACCGCATTCTTATTGGCAGACTAAATAGCCTTGGTTTCTCAAATGACAGCCTCGTCTGGTTCACCAACTACTTCTCAGATAGAGTTCAATGGGTCAAATCGGAGGGCCTGTTGTCTGGACCTCTGGCAGTCTCTATGGGGGTGCCACAGGGTTCAATTCTTTTCTCCGTGTATATCAATGATGTCGCTCTTGCTGCTGGTGACTCTCAGATCCACCTCTACGCAGACGACACCATTTTGTATACATCTGGCCCTTCATTGGACACTGTGTTAACAAACCTCCAAACGAGCTTCAATGCCATACAACACTCCTTCCGTAGCCTCCCACTGCTCTTAAACACTAGTAAAACTAAATGCATGCTCTTCAATCGAACGCTGCTGGCACCCGCCCCACCCGACTAGAATCACTACTCTCGACGGGTCTGACCTAGAGTATGTGGACAACTACAAATACCTAGGAGTCTGGTTAGACTGTAAACTCTCCTTCCAGACTCACATTAAGCATCTCCAATCCAAAGTTAAATCTAGAATCGGCTTCCTATTTCGCAACAAAGCCTCCTTCACTCATGCTGCCAAACATACCCTCGTAAAACTGACTATCCTACCGATCCTTGACTTCGGCGATGTCATTTACAAAATAGCCTCCAACACTCTACTCAGCAAATTGGATGTAGTCTATCACGGTGCCATCCGTTTTGTCACCAAAGCCCCATATACTACCCACCACTGTGACCTGTACACTCTTGTTGGCTGGTCCTCACTACATATTCGTCGCCAAACCCACTGGCTCCAGGCCATCTATAAATCACTGCTAGGCAAATCTCTGCCTTATCTTAGCTCATTGGTCACCATAGCAACACCCACCCGTAGAATGCGCTCCAGCAGGTATATTTCACTGGTCATCCCCAAAGCCAACACCTCCTTTGGCCGCCATTCCTTCCAGTTCTCTGCTGCCAATGACTGGAACGAACTGCAAAAATCTCTGAAGCTGGAGACTCTTATCTCCCTCACTAACTTTAAGCATCAGTTGTCAGAGCACCTTACCGATCACTGCACCTGTACACAGCCCTTCTGAAATTAGCCCCCTCAACTACCTCATCCCCATATTGTTATTTATTTTGCTAATTTGCACCCCAGTATCTCTATTTGCACATCATCTCTTGCACATCTATCATTCCAGTGTTAATACTAATTGTAATTATTTGGCACTACGGCCTATTTATTGCCTTACCTCCATAACTTGCTACATTCGCACACATGGTATATATATTTTCTGTGGTATTTTTGACTTTATGATTTGTTTTACCCCATATGTAACTGTGTTGTTTTTATCGCACTGCTTTGCTTTATCTTGGCCAGGTCGCAGTTGTAAATGAGAACTTGTTCTCAACTGGCCTACCTGGTTAAATAAAGGTGAAATAAAATAAAACAATTAAAATTGCACGCTCCTTCAAAACTTGAGACATCTGTGGCATTGTGTTGTGTGACAAAACTGCACATTTTAGTGGCCTTTTATTGTCCCCAGCACAAGGTGCACATGTGTAATGATCATGCTGTTTAATCAGCTTCTTAATATTCCACACCTGTCAGGTGGATGGATTATCTTGGAAAAGGGAGAAATGCTCATTAACAGGGATACAAACAAATTTGTGCACAATTTGAGAGAAATACGCTTTTTGCTGCTATCTTTTATTTCAGCTCATGAAACACGGGACCAACACTTTACATGTTGCGTTTTAATATTTTTGTTCAGTATATATCGAAAGTTAAGTTCAAATCAAAATGGGCACGGTCAAAAGTGATTCAAATCAAATGGAACGACCCACCAGGAACTGACAGTAAAAACACGACTTCACAACACAGAGGTTGAAACATTCAGTACTGATCTCATCTCACACGTCTACGTTGCACAGTAATATCGCTATTACTAATATTTAATATCTATATGAGGATTGAGAATCCAGTTCCAGAACCAGAACCACTCAATGGATCCCTATACAATTCAACATCATCAGTCAACATAGGTCAGCTCAATTTGAAAATCATAATAACAGATCAGTCGAATCCACATTGTGACTGCATTACCGTTTTTAAAGGCACTACTTATACTGGGAGTAATGTTGTGTTTTTCTAGGTTGGACTGTGTGAGGAATAAGGTGTGGGTGGCAACCTTTGGTGTCCTCTCAGCTGGTATGGCAGTGCTGTCCAGTTTTGGGTTGTTGCTGTACTGTGGCATGCCCTTCGCTATGACTGTGGCTACAGCTCCGTTCCTGATTCTGGGTAAGCTTACAAACTCTCATTATGATACAATAAACCAATGCAACTGACATCCTGTTTAGACCTGATATGAAATGTACTCGGATTGTGATCTTAACAGATGTGATCACAGGAATGAACACAGGTACAGTTCCTTCGGAAAGTATTCAGACCCCTTGACTTTTTCCACATTTTGTTACGTCACAGCCTTATTCTAAAATGGATTCAATTGTTTTTTTTACTCATCAATCTGCACACAATACCCCATAATGACAGAGTACATTTTAGACATTTTTGCAAATAAACATATCACATTTACATAAGTATTCAGACCCTTTAAGCACCTTTGGCAGCGATTACAGCCTCAAGTCTTCATGGGTATGACGCTACAAGCTTGGCACACCTGTATTTGAGGAGTTTCTCCCATTTTTCTCTGCAGATCCTCTCAAACTCTGTCAGGTTGGATGGGGAGTGTCGCTGCACAGCTATTTTCAGGTCTCTCAAGAGATGTTCCATTGGGTTCAAGTCCGGGCTCTGGCTGGGCCACTCAAGGACATTCATAGACTTGTCCCGAAGCCACTCCTGCGTTGTCTTGGCTGTGTGCTTAGGGTCGTTGTCCTGTTGGAAGGTGAACTTTCGCCCCAGTCTGAGGTCCTGAGCCCTCTGGAGCAGGTTTTCATCAAGGATCTCTCTGTACTTTGCTCCATTCATATTTCCCTTGATCCTGACTTGTCTCCCAGTCCCTGCCGCTGAAAAACAGCTCCACAGCATGATGCTGCCTCCACCATGCTTCACCGTAGGGATGGTATTGGCCAGGTGATGAGCGGTGCCTGGTTTTCTCCAGACGTGATGCTTGGCATTCAGGGCAAAGAGTTAAATCTTGGTTTAATCAGACTAGAGAATCTTGTTTCTCATGGTCTGAGAGTCCTTTAGGTGCCTTTTGGCAAACTCCAAGCGGGCTGTTGTGTGCCTTTTACTGAGTAGTAGCTTCCGTCTGGCCACTCTACCATAAAGGCCCGATTGGTGGAGTGCTGCAGAGATGGTTCTCCTTCAGGAAGGTTTTTCCATCTCCACAGAGGAACTCTGGAGCTCTGTCAGAGTGACCATCGGGTTCTTGGTCACCTCCCTGACCAAGGCCCTTCTCCCCCGATTGCTCAGTTTGGCCGGGCGGCCAGCTCTAGGAAGAGTCTTGGTGGTTCTAAACGTCTTCCATTTAAGAATGGAGACCACTGTGTTCTTGGGGACATTCAATGCTGCAGAAATTTTTTGGTACCCTACCCCAGATCTGTGCCTCGACACAATCCTGTCTCTGAGCTCTACGGACAAATTCTTCGACCATCTGAGCTCAATTTTGAGTCTCATAGCAAAGGGTCTGAATACTTATGTAAATAAGGCTATAACGTAACAAAATGTGGAAAAAGTGAAGGGGTCTGAATACTTTCCGAATGTGCTGTATAAACAAAGATCTGACATTTAGTAAAACAGTGCCTTTTCTCCACAGGAATTGGTGTTGACGACATGTTCATCATGATTTCTTGCTGGCAGAAGACTCAAGTTCACGATGACGTAGAGGATCGTATGGCAGCAACATACAAAGAGGCAGCTGTTTCTATCACCATCACAACACTAACTGATGCCCTGGCTTTCTATATTGGTCTGTTAACTCCCTTTGGTTCTGTACAGTCCTTTTGTATGTATACTGGCACAGCTGTCCTGTTCTGCTACTTGTACAACATCACCTTCTTTGGTGCATTTCTGTCACTGAATGGAAGACGTGAAAAGGGCAACAGACATTGGCTGACCTGCACGAAGGTTCCAGAACCAGAGGAGAATTCTGAAAAGTACAATATCTGCTGTGTAGGGGGAGCTTATGATCATGAAACGGGAGAAGAGGAACCAATGCCAATTAACAACTTCTTTAAGATGTACTATGGTCCATTTCTAACAAATACTTGGACCAAGGGGTTTGTGATCCTGCTCTATGCTGGATATTTGGGCTCAAGCATCTATGGTTGCTTCCAAATCAAAGAGGGCATAGACCTTAAAAACCTAGCAGCTGATAGCTCATATGTGGGTAGCTATTATGATAATGACGACGAATTCTTTTCAGAGTATGGCCCAAATGTTATGGTTGTTCTGACAGATAGTGAGTTTAAATATTGGGACGAAAGTGCTCGGAATAATCTTTACTCCTGCCTCCAAAACTTTGAAGGTCTATCAATGGTTTCTCAAAACATGACCATATCTTGGCTCAATGAATATCTTACGTTTGGAAAGCTGACCAATTTGAATCTAAGTGAGGAAAATACATTCAAAAGTAATTTGTCTGCATTTCTTAAGAGGTCTGATTTCGTACATGATGTGAATTTTACAGATAACATATTATATGCGTCACGTATGTTCATTCAGACGGTCAATGTCAGTACAGCTGTTGATGAAAAGAACATGTTGAATGAACTTCGAGAGACGGCTAATGATAGTTCAGTAAAGTTGATTGTTTACCACCCTGCTTTCATTTACTTTGACCAGTATGCAGTCATTGTTAATAATACCATCCAAAACATTGTAGTTGCCACTCTTGCCATGCTGGTCATCTCCCTCATGTTGATCCCCAACCCCATATGTTCTCTGTGGGTGACCTTTGCCATTGCCTCTGTCATAGTGGGTGTTGCTGGTTTCATGGCATTTTGGCATGTCAATCTAGACTCTGTATCCATGATCAATCTTGTCATCTGCATCGGTTTCTCCGTGGACTTTTCTGCTCACATTTCCTATGCCTTTGTCTCTAGCGATAAGAGAACCGCTAATGAGAAGGCTGTAGACGCTGTCTATCACTTGGGGTATCCCATCTTACAGGGAGCTGTGTCTACTATTTTAGGAGTGGTGGTGCTGTCTGCAGCTGAGAGCTACATCTTCAGAACCTTCTTTAAGATCATGTTCTTGGTCATTTCGTTTGGGGTACTTCACGGCATCGTGTTCATCCCTGTTTTTTTGTCCTTCTTTGGAATCTGCGGCGCTAAAGCTGGCGATGAAAAAGACGACCCTCCTTATAATCCCTATCAATCGAAACGGAAAAAGAATGATAACATTGCCTGTGAAAGCCATTTGTGACTGCCCTTAAAACTGCTGAGCTGGGTGGTCATGTTAACTATTGAGAACGCTAAGCACTACCCCACCCCAGCTGCAGGATTTGCACCTGTTTTCTAATGATAGCTATCAGACATAGAACGTAGAAAACATGTCAAATAAAAGTTCATGAGATAGGACAGGACATTATGGTAAAGTGTACATTAAGACATTTTAATATTGATTGTGGTGTTTTATCCCCTATTGGAAGAAAATAAAACACATTGTGTATGAACGCTTAGTAAATATGATTTGACAATGACAAATTGGATTACATTTGATTCATAGTTGTAATATGTAGGAATCTATAGAATAAGAATGTCTAAATTATTCTAAAAAGCACACAAACACAGGAGGTTATAGGTTATAGGTTATAGGTTACAGGTTACAGGTTATAGGTAACACATTCTGTTTTGTTATTGAGTTTGTGTCATTGATAAAAGAAATGTGTGAGTAAGATATGACAAATGTTACACCCTCAGTTAAACTAATAATGTGTGGCTGATTAGTATACTAGAGCTTAGACAGTTAATCAAATGTGTTTATATCCCAGCAACAGAGTATAGACTGGTTCCCAAAACATACAGGGAGGGGGAGTGGAAGGCTTGCAGGATATTGTGAGAATGTGATAACTGAAGGTTGCAGCCTGCCTGAGCAAGGAGTAGGAAAAGATAAGAACAGTGTGTGTGTGTGTGACATGATGGTCAGGAGAGCAGTTTTCCAGTGGAAAACTACAGCCCGCCTAAAGAGGGGAGGGATTCTCTGACGTGTGCATATAAAAAATATTGTACGACCATTTTGTTTTAGAACGTTCTCAATGAATAAAGCCTGATGATTGTATGCTGGGCTGCTTGGTCTGATTATTAGAGATTTACAACCTCTGGGATACAGAGTAATACGTTCATTTTTTTAAACATTGGGATAGAAATTCTCATAACAGTCATGCATTGCAAAGGTTAAAAAAAAATACAAATTTCATATTTCATTTTGTATTTAGTCCATATTAAATTTCACTCTATCGGACTGTGTAATGTTTTTTTTTTCTTCTGTGGAGTCTATTTTTTAACAATGTTTAGAAATTTGGTTTGTGTCTTATAAAAGGCATGAGAAGGAAATCTTAATTCGATGTTTATCCTTTTACTACATCTTTTTATTACTCTGTTTATTTATTTATTAATTTATATTTATGCTCTGTTGAAGATCTGGATGGAAGATTAAGGGCTCTATTCAATCCGTATCGCAGTTGAAATTGAAATTTAACACTAGAAAAGTCATTTTGACTCAAATATTCTAACACAAATACATTTCATATATGCTAATGGTAAAAATATTCATTTGGCTTTGTTTATGAAGGTATTGGGTAACGTTAGATTATGAGAAAAAAAAACAGATAGTGAGTTTAAATATTGGGAAGAAAGTGCTCGGAATAGTCTTTACTCCTGCCTCCAAAACTTTGACGGTCTATCAATGGTTTCTCAAAACATGACTATATCTTGGCTCAATGAATATCTTACGTTTGGAAAGCTGACCAATTTGAATCTAAGTAATTTGAATGCACTTCTTGATAAGGTCTGATTTCATACATGATGTGTCTAATAAATACATTTCATATATGCTATTGGAAAAATAATCATTTGGCTTTGTTTATGAAGGTCTTGGGTAAAACAATTTTTTAAAGGAACACAATACCTTGTTCATGTTACTGTAGGCTGCCTTTTGCAGCTTACTCAAATGCATGGAACAGTGGTTATTCTTGGAAAATGTTATATTCTGAAATAGAGATTAGATAGATTTGAGATTTGTTTAGTTATTTGGCAATGGTAATGGTCAGGGAAGCCTCAGAATCTGCTCTTTCTGATACTATATAGAAATCAAAAACACCTGCATCTGACTCTGTTGGAGGATTTGAAAAAGCAACTTTTTGACTCTCCTGGGGGAAAAATGACATGTCCTCTTAAAACTGCTTATAAGACAAATTTGTGATATCGAAAATCTTACAACACACGTGTGTTAAATACATTTATTTAGGAAAAGTAAAAGGACGGAGTAATACGATACAGGAATCAACAATACAGATTGAATAGAGTCTTTAGTAAAAAATGATGACTAAACTGTTGATTGTAACTATTTAATTGTTAACTGTTAATTGTTAATATTTGATGTGCAAATTACGTTACTATGCTATTCTAATTACGTTACTATGCTATTCTAATTACGTTACTATGCTATTGTAATTACGTTACTATGCTATTCTAATTACGTTACTATGCTATTGTAATTACGTTACTATGCTATTCTAATTACGTTACTATGCTATTCTAATTACGTTACTATGCTATTCTAATTATGTTACTATGCTATTCTAATTACGTTACTATGCTATTATAATTACGTTACTATGCTATTATAATTACGTTACTATGCTATTATAATGACGTTACTATGCTATTATAATGACGTTACTATGCTATTATAATTACGTTACTATGCTATTATAATTACGTTACTATGCTATTATAATTACGTTATTATGCTATTATAATTAAGTTACTATGCTATTATAATTACGTTACTATGCTATTATAATTACTTTACTATGCTATTATAATTACGTTACTATGCTATTATAATTACGTTACTATGGCCCTCACTACATATTCGTCGCCAAACTCACTGGCTCCAGGTCATCTATAAATCACTGCTAGGCAAATCCCCGTCTTAGCTTAGCTCACTGGTCACCATAGCAACACCCACCCGTGGTCTGCACTCCAGCAGGTATATCTCACTGGTCATCCCCAAAGCCAACACCTCCATTGGCCGCCATTCCTTCCAGTTCTCTGCTGCCAATGACTGGAACGAACTGCAAAAGTCTCTGAAGCTGGAGACTCTTATCTCCCTCACTAACTTTAAGCATCAGTTGTCAGAGCAGCTTACCGATCACTGCACCTGTACACAGCCCATCTGAAATTAGCCCACCCAACTACCTCATCCCCATATTGTTATATATTTTGCTAATTTGCACCCCAGTATCTCTATTTGCACATCATCTTTTGCACATCTATCATTCCAGTGTTAATACGAAATTGTAACTATTTTGCACTATGGCCTATTTATTGCCTTACCTCCATAACTTACTACATTCGCACACACTGTATATATATTTTCTGTTTGTATTTTTGACTTTATGTTTTGTTTTACCCCATATGTAACTCTGTGTTGTTGTTTTTATCGCACTGCTTTGCTTTATCTTGGCCAGGTCGCAGTTGTAAATGAGAACTTGTTCTCAACTGGCTTACCTGGTTAAATAAAGGTGAGAAAAAAAATAAAATAATAATAATTACGTTATTATGCTATTATAATTACGTTATTATATTTTTATTTGTTATGTAGAATACTAATGAATCATCATGTGATCTTCCAAGACATTGATTCAGCTTTGATCTAACTTTACTAAATGAGTACTATTGTACTAGACGCTCTGGTGCACTCTGGCAGCACTACACCCCTGCAGTCCTCTCCACCGAACGAGCGCCTACTTGTTTGCCTCATTCAAAATTGAATAATGCAGAAACGAGAGGCCACATGTGTGGCTGTTTTATGAAAATCTGGGAATATTTGGCCATAGAAACATTTCTGTCTGGTCTCAGGGAATGTAAAACCATTTTAAAAAACTAGATTGAAGTAGCAGCAAATATGTTGAAGGAGCAACTAATGAGCACGGAGAGTGATGTGATGTTTTTAATAGTATAATGATGTCATGTCATAGTATCGTGGGGAACAGGTTTGAGTTACTAGGTAAGTGGTTAGGAGACAGAAAGTCTACATTCCATTATGTCAAAGGAGATTAGTGATGTTTAGGATAGCACGAGTGATGTTTAGGATACTGACTTGGGGTAAAGAGTGATGAACGTCAAAGACAGGGAGCGCCCACGGAGACTTACCAGATGTATGCCAGGAAGAGGGTAACAGAGGGTATATAAGGTAGAGTGTTTTCTTTGTTCAAGTTAGATCGTAAACACCAAGGGGGCAAAGCTCTGGTCATTGTTGTAACGAACCCGGTACCGATCATTAAACATTTGCATTAACTGTCTACAAAGTGTCTCAGTATATCCTTGCATCCTTGATTATTTGACACCCGAGAAACTCATCATAACAGAGAGCTTCACAGGTTTGACGAAATGACCTCATATCTTTCACTCTAATAGACTCTTTACTTACTATTGTAGCTATTAGGAAGTTTGGCGAAGTTAGGCCTGTCTTCGACCAAGTTTAGCTCAGATTGAGAAATATGATTTGACATACAGACCTGCGCCCAGAGCCACAGGAAGTAGGTGTGCTGAGGGTGCTGCAACACCACCCCCAAAAAATCACAATTAAAACAATATATAAAACATTTAAATTAAAATTGAAAACAATTATTTTTCCACAAAAGTAGTGCACTGTACCTTTTACTAATCTTGTATTAGTGGACCAATACAGCCGTTAGTAGTGTGGGCAAAACCTTTCTTTTAGCATGCCCCCAAGATGCTGTAGTGTCCTGCAGAATACCGGGACATGTGGTCACCCTATGGTGACCGCACGGTCAAGCAAGTTTAATGTTTCTGACATTTTCGGACTGCTAAACAACTATTGATTTAGAACACCAGAGAATTAGCACAAATCACAAAGAAAACAGGAGCTGCCTCCACTATTCAAGCACCATGTCAACTTCAACTTCAACTAAAATATTCTAAAAACAATCAGCGTAAGCTAAATATCATGTGGCTGTCCATGGTACGGATTTCTGTGTGTGCGTATGTAGAAAAAACATAAGAAATCCTCCTCTCTTTCATGTTGCGGAAGCAGTCTATGACGCTGTCGGTACATACTTTTAATTTTTTGTTGTCCTAGGCTACCTGGCTAAAATGCTTGATCGCTAGCCTAGTTTCCATTCACAGGCCATTAGCGATTAGCCAGCTTTTTATTTTTATTTCCCCCTTTATTTAACCAGGTAAGCCAGTTGAGAACAAGTTCTCATTTACAACTGCGACCTGGCCAAGATAAAGCAAAGCTAGTTAACATTAGCCTACTACATCTAGCTACATATTGGCATAACATATGAATATGGTGGCACTATACTTGACACCCAGCATCGTAACACGTTATGACACGGTCATAACCATGTCATAACCATGTCAGAACAGCTTAAATAACTTGTCATAACCTGTCATAATATGATTATAACACTGTCGTGACCCATATATTTACACCTGTTGGGACATATATTGCATTATGTTATGGCTGGTTATGACGCCTACATCTTCTGCGCTGAATCTATTCAGAATGTGACCTGTCATCTGTCCAGTACATAGAGGCTCATGGGACTGAAACTCCAGTGGGGGATCCCATAGAAGCAGGCAGCATCTCCCAAAGTCATTGCCAAAGCCAGACCTCCAAGTTCAGAGACACTCCGCATCGGCTCTGTGAAAGGCAACATTAGACACTGCATCTGCAGCTGGAGTGGCAGGGCTAATCAAGGTACTCCTAATGATGACACGTGAAACCATTGTCCCTTCACTGTTCTACTCTGAGGACAGTGCCAGTATTGACGCTAAAGCCTTAAATGTAAAAGGTTCCCACTAAAGCTGAAAAGTGGGAAGATTCTGTAGAAAGGGTTTCAGGTAGAGGTCTTCACAAGTCCAAAAAGTTGGACCTGTTCTGAAATGGACCTGTGGCTTTCCCACACGGACCCTAGATCAGAGTGAGGGAAGCTGCAGAAAAGTCATTTTTTTAAGCTACTTTATTAACCGGAGCTGATAAAGCGCGGGAGAAGGGAGAGAGGTGACTCCCTAGCAGGCATGGGGAGGGGTCGTACTGTGATCGAGTCACATGGGGAGCAAGGAGGGAGGGAGGGAGAGACGAGAGACAGCAACCAACCTAGCCGACTCGCGCTATAGTAGACTAATACCTGCCATACGCTAGGTTATTTATCATCCAATATGATTAAGTAGTACCTGTCTTGACTGCATCAAACCGGGAGAAGCTAGTTAAGCTAGCTAACATTAGCTAGGCTAATTGAGGCTGCAGTTTATGCGCTTTCTCATCCTACAGTTACAAATAACAACAACTCCATTCAGAATATTAAGTAGCAGCCTTCCTGTTGGCTCTTGGTTGTTGTAGCCTGTCCTTTTAACTTTGAATTCCGTCATTTTAATTCCATATTCCATTGATTAGATAGCTCCTAACTTTTGCTACACACGGAGGCTCTATGACTGTAACCTATTGCCGCTTTGATGAGTTTAAGGAGGCTTTTTCAGTTGTCACAGTTTCGAGAGGAATTGCTGCATCAGTTGCGTGATTACTGCATTCACCCTGTAGTTCTAGATTTCTGTCACGGAATCTGCCGAGGCTGCTCCTCCTCCTTGCTCGGGCAGGTTTCGGCGGTCGTCGTCCCCGGAGTACTAGCTGCCACCGTTGTATGTTTCTGTGTTCGTTTGCTTTTGTCTGATTGTTGTACACCTGTGGTTAGTTAGCGTTGATTATGTGTCCTATAAGTTCTCGTTTTGTTAGTCATGTGTTGTGTGTTATTGAGCGTCCTGTCTACGTGTCGGTATTTGGTTTTCCCTCCTTGTGTGTTTGGGGAGGTTTTCGCACTTTGTGTGCGCTTATGTATTTTTCCTGTTTGTTTACGCCTGTGTGCGTATCGCTCGTCTCCGGGCACGTGTGCTCGTATTTAATCACTAAAGACTGTTGTACGAAGCTTCTGTGTCCTGCGCCTGATTCCCGCACCGTCCACATACAGCACACCTTGACAATTTCCTGATGCAACTCGCTCCTGTTACAGTAGCACACAGATCCGTTTGGAAGGCCTGGGTTTCCTGTCAAAATAGGCAGCTTGACAGTGCTTGAACCCCTGCAAAAGACAATTATTGTGCATCTGAAAGTAATTGATGAAGGTGTTGATCACTTTCAAGTGTGGTTGCTTTACAGACAAAGAGGGGAGAGTGTTGGTTGAGCTTAAACATGTGATGATTAAATATTTTGGGAGCCGTTCTCATGTCGTTGAAGAATACTTCTTCCACAATGACTTCTGTGTAGTCTCTGTGGACAACGGGTCTTTTCGGACATGGAAGGTCTTGGTTCTTTTCTGACCAGGTAGGAGTATCAAAAGCCATGCAGCAAGCCATGCAGCAATACTTGAGCTCAAAGTCTAGATTCCTTGCATATGCTAAGGAAGTCTTGAGCCATGGATTTCCTGCACTCTTGGCAAACTTTATTATCTCAGACATCAAGCTAAACTTTGAGGAGGTCTTGTTGTGTGGGGTCAGGAAGACCCCACTACACTCAAAACCGAGACTGTTTTGGAAAATATGGTAAACTGCTGTGAGACATTCCGTCAAATAGTTCTGGAACTGAAGGAAATGAATGTTCCAAACTCCATCAGAGTAATAACCTACCGATCAGCAGAGAACACAGTGGACTGTATCAGCCCAGGCTTTGTCCTGTCAAGCATGACTAGATCGTGTGCTGCAGAAATGGCAGATCTTTCCTTCCAGTTGATTGACATCAGCTCTGTCTCTACAGAGGACATTAGAGCTCTGTCTCAGGTCCTTGACTCATTCCCCCGGCAGCAAATACCCAGAATCGGTGGTAAAAGATTGAGAGCACTGATGAAAGTATTTGCTCTTCAGGGTCTAAGACCTGTGTCTTTCAGACTATTGACCCATACAGAATGACTAGCTTGTCTGCCGTTCCCTGTGATGTTGATGATGAGAACATCCAGGAAAAATCTGTTGAGATTCAGCTCAGTAAGACATGTGTTCATTCCTCAGACTTCTGTCCTGTCAGTGTCTTTGGTCTGAACTATGGTCAAACAATGTACTGGAACAATCACACATCTCAGAACCACCAGCTTCTGGCTCTTGACTTCAGTGGTACGGTCACAGCTGTAGGGAAAGATGTGAACAAACTGAAAGTGGGAGACCATGTAGTCTCATGTTATCCCATTGCTGCATCTTCTAAGATTGTGATTCCTGAAGCAGCTTGCTACAAGACAAAGAGGCTCACATTTCTGAAAGAGGCTCCTTGTGTGTCCTACTTTGTTCTGGCATGGGAAATCCTGCACAGAGCATTACCCAGAGTCAAACAACGGGAGGTTGGGCATCATCTCATCTGTTCCTGACTCAGGTTTGACCAACAGAGTGTTACTTAGAGTTAAACAACAAAGCAGGTTGGGCATCATCTCCTCTGTTCCTGACTCTAGTCTACTGAAGGTCTTAACCCAAACACCAAACAAATCAGGATGGAATGCCATTGTAGGGACACCGTGAAATGGGATGTTTGTGGGCATTTGCTCAAATGAATGCAATTGTCCTCCTACCACCATTTGATGAATCTCAGTTTGCGAAGGCAGTCAATGTTCTTGGTGCCAGAGACATTGTTATTGTTGTGCCACTAGAGATCCTGGTTCGAATCCAGGCTCTGTCGTAGCCGGCCGCGACCGGGAGACCCATGGGGCGGCGCACAATTGGCCCAGCGTCGTCCAGGGTAGGGGAGGGAATGGTCGGCAGGGATGTAGCTCAGTATGGCGTTTGCAACGCCAGGGTTGTGGGTTCAATTCCCACGGGGGGCCAGTATGAAAAATATAAAAAATTATGTGCGTACTCACTAACTGTAAGTCGCTCTGGATAAGAGCGTCTGCTAAATGACTAAAATGTAAATGTAAAATGTCTCAGAATGACAGATCCAAGACTCAATCATCACTGGCACAGAATGTCTTCCAAAGTGTGAAGGATAGTGTTCACTAGGGCTGTTGCGGTGACAGTATTACCGCCACACCGGCGGTCACGAGTCATGACGGCAGTCAAATTCCACATGACCGTTTGGTCACGGTAATTAGGCTTCTCCAAGCTCTGATGCTGCTGCTGGTCATTAGTAGCCTACCAAACTTGCTAACTGCCTGGTACTCAGCACTCTATTGTCCCTCTAATCACTCTGACATCAATGCAAATGTTTTCGAAAATCTAATCAAAACACATCATGAAAGCCCATGAGCTCATGTTGTACAACATTTCTATAGGCTGTGCAACTGCGTGAGAAAACATAGTGTGGCCTCTATTAACAAGAGGAGGATCCCATCAGCTTTCTATAGGCTAGGCCTACTATATTTATTTATCAACTTTCCTAATATTAAGCACATTGCTTATCTTTACAACAGGATTATAGTCTTTTTTATGGCGGTTTTGGAGCTGTGGCTTCTTCCTTGATGAGCGGCCTTTCAGGTTATGTCGATATAGGACTCGTTTTACTGTGGATATAGATACTTTTGTACCTATTTCCTCCAGCATCTTCACAAGGTCCTTTGCTGTTGTTCTGGGATTGATTTGCACTTTTCGCACCAAAGTACGTTAATCTCTAGGAGACAGAACGCGTCTCCTTCCTGAGCGGTATGACGGCTGCGTGGTCCCATGGTGTTTATACTTGCGTACTATTGTTTGTACAGATGAACGTGGTACCTTCAGGCGTTTGGAAATTGCTCCCAAGGATGAACCAGACTTGTGGAGGTCTACAATTGTTTTTCTGAGGTCTTGGCTGATTTCTTTTGATTTTCCCATGACGTCAAGCAAAGAGGCACTGAGTTTGAAGGTAAGCCTTGAAATACATCCACAGGTACACCTCCAATTGACTCAAATGATGTAAATTAGCCTATCAGAAGCTTCTAAAGCCATTACATCATTTTCTGGAATTTTCCAAGCTGTTTAAAGGCACAGTCAACTTAATGTATGTAAACTTCTGACCCACTGGAATTGTGATACAGTGAATTATAAGTGAAATAATCTGTCTGTAAACAATTGTTGGAAAAATTACTTGTGTCATGGACAAAGTAGATGTCCTAACCGACTTGCCAAAACTATAGTTTGTTAACAAGAAATTTGTGGAGTGGTTGAAAAACAAGTTTTAATGACTCCAACCTAAGACTCCAACCCGACTTCAACTGTCCCCTTTAAAAGTAACTTTCTGACCACTTCAAATATATATTGAAAGCTAGTGAGATCCTATTAGCGCATTCTAGCAGACATTTGCATATTTCCATTGGGGAACGCCTACTCTGTGAAGTGCGAGTGTGCAATAACTCAATTCACCTTTGTATTAGGTTACGATATCCAACTTTTTGGATATAATGTTAATGATATGTAAGAGAACGATTCAGAAGATGAATAATCATATTTGTCTTGGTAAAATATATTTTATAACATAAGGAAGTGAAATTCCATCACCAAAGTGGGCAGAGTGACTGGACACCCTACAGTGAGGCCAATAACAGGATTGCATATTTCTTAACAGGTCCAACAAGGTCAATCAGAGAGGAAATTACTAAATAACAACATGCAAGCATTTATAAAACATTAAGGAATGTTATACTTACAGATGGTGCCAACATAAGAGCTAGAAAAGACAGGATGACGAAGCTTTGCACATTTACATAGTGGTGCAGGTTTCTCCTAAGAACTTTTGAGGATTTTACATTTTGTGGTTGTCATCTTCAAAATTGTTTTCGCGGGTCACAGAAAGGAAAATTAGCATGACACCAGCTTCGAAAATAAAAGCTTGGTATAGGCTCAGTGCTCTGTTGACATTTCTTGTGAGAAATCTTCGAAAAGGAACAGAAATGTTCGATTTAAAATGAAAAGCGTATACTAAAATATTAAAATACTAGGACGTCTCAAACTTGATATCCATTTTAGCCCTATATTGTTTTATGACCTGCGGATTCGAGAAGAAAGATTACGAATTCCGCGGGAAAGTGAGCCAATCAATTAGCCTTCATTCTTGCACATAATCCAGCCTCGTTTTTTAAATATATTTATTTTCTTTAAAATTGTTATATTATTATTATTATTTTATTATTTTTATTATTAGCAACAAATCAATACAAAAAATACATGGGGAACACAAGTATACAGTGCATTCGGAAAGTATTCAGACCCCTTCCCTTTTTCCACATTTTGTTACGTTACAGCCTTATTCTAAAATTGATGAAATAATTTTTTTCAGCTGAAAAACATCCCCACAGCATGATGCTTCCACCACCATGCTTCACCGTAGGGATGGTGCCAGGTTTCCTCCAGAGGTGATGCTTGGCATTCAGGCCAAAGAGTTCAATCTTGGTTTCATCAGACCAGAGAATCTTGTTTCTCATGGTCTGAGAGTCCTTTGGGTGCCTTTTGGCAAACTACAAGCGGGCTGTCATGTGCCTTTTACTGAGGAGTGGCTTCCGTCTGTCCACTCTACCATAAAGGCCTGATTTGTGGAGTGCTGCAGAGATGGTTGTCCTTCTGGAAGGTTCTCCCATCTCCACAGAGAAACTCTAGAGCTCTGTCAGTGACCATCGGGTTCTTGGTCACCTCCCTGACAAAGGCCCTTCTCCCCTGATTCCTCAGTTTGGCAGAGCGGCCAGCTCTAGGAAGAGTCTTGGTGGTTCCAAACTTCTTCCATTTAAGAATGATATGAATATCTTTGGTACCCTTCCCCAGATCTGTGCCTCGACACAATCCTGTCTCTGAGCTCTATGGACAATTCCTTCGACCTCATGGCTTGGTTTTTGCTCTGACATGTATTGTCAACTCTGGGACCTTGTATAGACAAGTGTGTGCCTTTCCAAATCATGTCCAATCAATTGAATTTAACACAGGTGGAGTCCAATCAAGTTGTAGAAACATCTCAAGGATGATCAATGGAAACAAGATGCACCTGAGCTCAATTTCGAGTCTCATAGCAAAGGGTCTCACCTAAAACAAAAGTGTAAAATCCAGCATCACTCTGGCTTTCGGGAACTCGTGAAACCGAATAAATGAATAGGACTAATTAATTATTTACGAGTGACTAATCAATGTAATAAATCAGTGTATGAAGATTTAAAGCTATATGCTATGTATTTTTGTCAATTTAGCTACAGTGGGGAAAAAAAGTATTTAGTCAGCCACCAATTGTGCAAGTTCTCCCACTTAAAAAGATGAGAGAGGCCTGTAATTTTCATCATAGGTACACGTCAACTATGACAGACAAATGAGGAAAAATAATCCAGAAAATCACATTGTAGAATTTTATATGAATTTATTTGCAAATTATGGTGGAAAATAAGTATTTGGTCAATAACAAAAGTTTCTCAATACTTTGTTATATACCCTTTGTTGGCAATGACACAGGTCAAACGTTTTCTGTAAGTCTTCACAAGGTTTTCACACACTGTTGCTGGTATTTTGGCCCATTCCTCCATGCAGATCTCCTCTAGAGCAGTGATGTTTTGGGGCTGTCGCTGGGCAACACGGACTTTCAACTCCCTCCAAAGATTTTCTATGGGGTTGAGATCTGGAGACTGGCTAGGCCACTCCAGGACCTTGAAATGCTTCTTACGAAGCCACTCCTTCATTGCCCGGGCGGTGTGTTTGGGATCATTGTCATGCTGAAAGACCCAGCCACGTTTCATCTTCAATGCCCTTGCTGATGGAAGGAGGTTTTCACTCAAAATCTCACGATACATGGCCCCATTCATTCTTTCCTTTACACGGATCAGTCGTCCTGGTCCCTTTGCAGAAAAACAGCCCCAAAGCATGATGTTTCCACCCCCATGCTTCACAGTAGGTATGGTGTTCTTTGGATGCAACTCAGCATTCTTTGTCCTCCAAACACGACGAGTTGAGTTTTTACCAAAAAGTTCTATTTTGGTTTCATCTGACCATATGACATTCTCCCAATCCTCTTCTGGATCATCCAAATGCACTCTAGCAAACTTCAGACGGGCCTGGACATGTACTGGCTTAAGCAGGGGGACACGTCTGGCACTGCAGGATTTGAGTCCCTGGCGGTGTAGTGTGTTACTGATGGTAGGCTTTGTTACTTTGGTCCCAGCTCTCTGCAAGTCATTCACTAGGCCCCCCCGTGTGGTTCTGGGATTTTTGCTCACCGTTCTTGTGATCATTTTGACCCCATGGGGTGAGATCTTGCGTGGAGCCCCAGATCGAGGGAGATTATCAGTGGTCTTGTATGTCTTCCATTTCCTAATAATTGCTCCCACAGTTGATTTCTTCAAACCAAGCTGCTTACCTATTGCAGATTCAGTCTTCCCAGCCTGGTGCAGGTCTACAATTTTGTTTCTGGTGTCCTTTGACAGCTCTTTGGTCTTGGCCATAGTGGAGTTTGGAGTGTGACTGTTTGAGGTTGTGGACAGGTGTCTTTTATACTGATAACAAGTTCAAACAGGTGCCATTAATACAGGTAACGAGTGGAGGACAGAGGAGCCTCTTAAAGAAGAAGTTACAGGTCTGTGAGAGCCAGAAATCTTGCTTGTTTGTAGGTGACCAAATACTTATTTTCCACCATAATTTGCAAATAAATTCATTAAAAATCCTACAATGTGATTTTCAGGAAAAAAAATCTCAATTTGTCTGTCATAGTTGACGTGTACCTATGATGAAAATTACAGGCCTCTCTCATCTTTTTAAGTGGGAGAACTTGCACAATTGGTGGCTGACTAAATACTTTTTTCCCCCACTGTACATTACAGAAGAGTGTTATGATTACCACTGACTTTCTCCATTGGCATTCCAGCATCCTCCAATACCCTGCATCAAGAGCTTGTGCTGAGGGTCCATGAAGTATGCTTCAGCCTCAGTGATGCCAAAGAACTCATTAAACCTGGGAGATAAACAGAGATACCCAGTACTGATGCATTACACGTCTGGAATTTTTTACTTTGATTTCAACTTTATCTTACCATTGATAGACAAAGTCTTAATGTCAAATATAACAAACAGATACATTGAAAGTTCAAACTCATGTTTTCAATATTATCCATGACACTTTACAGTTTTAGAACATGCATGTCTTACCCATCTGAGAGCAGCTTTGATTGTTTGTTTGTGTCTTCCCAGGTTTGCTATCATCAGGATCAATACCAGGAAGTGCTGTCAAACCTCTCGTCCAGAATGTCCACCACACAGTTATTGCCTTCCAATAGAACCTTCCAGAAATTGTCAAGCCCCTCACCTAAAACAAAAGTGTAAAATCCAGCATCACTCTGGCTTTCGGGAACTTTACGACAAACACGATTAATCAACTCCTTATTTGGTCCATTCTTACCTCCTGGGAAATTGCATCCTTTCCCAACTATGGCAATGTCATCTTCGGTATCATCCATCTTTACTTCTCATTACAACAGTACTTCTTTGAGAAGAGGTCAAATAATTTGACCTTGAGAACAGTCTTTCATGTGTTTTACCTCCTATCCAAAGAAGTTGTGTTGAATAGAGGATGGTGTTTCTATGTCCCTCAAAGTTTTGTCAAAAGCAAAACTTTCAGCAAACCAGTTTCTACTTGCAGCTGAACCATTCTTGTTGGAGCTCAGTGACTTGTGTATTCTACCCCTGATCCCCTTTAGAAACCAGATAACGTCTCATTGATCACAATGAGCTGTATCAAGACAAAGGGAGCAGTGGTCCCAACAGTAGATTGAGTTGTTAAAAGAAGCATTTGAGCAATTGTCCTGCTCTTCAATTAGGGTCATTTGAAACATAAGTCACTAATTGCAGGCTTCAGTTGAGATGAGTTTTTGTTAAGGTGCTTGTTATAAAGAAGACAATGGATGTGTGTGTTCGCTCTTCTGTGGCCCTGTCTTTTTTTTATCGACATCTCTTCTTTCAGTGATCATCTTTATGAAACATATCCAGATTAACCAGGTAAAATGGACGTGTTGACAAAAACACTCTATTGTCTATATAATATCAGACTAAATTGCATCTGAGGGGAAGGAGAGCCAGGCTTTTCACTCAAGGGGAACTGACACAAAGCTGACTACAGACAGTCGGTCATGATAGACAGCCAGTGTTTCCTGTGATTGAGGCTAATTTGGCTAACAACAAGAGCACAGTCTCAGGTCAGTGTATCCAACATCAGGTCGTTAAAAAGGTCCAAGAATAGCAGGACGATGCACCCACACGGAGTATCTGTGCAAGGGTACGCTTCACTCTGCTGCAACGTGACAGCTGCACGACCAAAACAGCAAAAAGAGGTTTAGTTTAGGTTGTTGTTGTTGCAGAAGTCGGACTGATATTGTGCGTCGCTGACTCTCTTACCTTGAAAAAAGGTAATTCGCGCTTGAGCTGACATCCACAGCGGTTACCTTGAACGCAATCCCCGCAAACCTTAAAGGAAATTGCCTTTAAAAAAAAAAAAAAAGGCACATTGTTGTCAGTATGCAATTGAATGAATCCCAGCCAAAGTCTCACGACCAGTGACCAATCTCAATAAGAACAGCATGATTTTAGAACAACTTTAATTTGAGCTTCCAATGAGGAGAAACAGACGAAGTACCTCACATTACCTTTACATCTTAGGCTCAGACACAAGGGCCCAACATGTTTATATTGAACTACATACAGTGAATGCAGATGAATTCCTTTACACTCAAGAGGGGGAAAAAAAAAAAGTCCACAATTCACCGATGATGAATCACATAGGGGACAGAACACTGATACAGCCATTCTGTATTTAGATTCTAGAATGTATATTGAAGTTGTATGGTTCTAATGATAACCCCATATTTTATGGTAGGTGTTTCTAATCACTAATATTCTGCTCAGTGAAAAGGCTATTAGATCTAGTTGGATAAGATCTGCAACCAATTGTTTCCCTCAACTTTGATAGCATCCCAAATACAAGAGGATTCCATGCACAAAACTGCTAAAGAAAAACAACTGTGCGATAAAGATCCTATTGGTGTGAACTTTATTTTGCTCAGGACGATTGGGCCGTTCACATGCTGCCGAAACCTTTTTCCAACTGGGAAGTTTCACCTGAACGACCCTCCAAGTCATGATTACAAGTGGCAAACCGAAGTTGCGACATTTAACCACAGGCCTTTCACCTTTTCAACCAAAAGATAACAAATTCATTTTTTTGACAATTACAAACTTATCAATGTGGATAAAGTAGCTAGTTTGACCATATTGGCAATGTTTAGCAAGCTAGCTAACTTATCAAGCCAGCTAAAATCTTTATTGGTTGAAGAATTGGTCCGACTTCAAAAGCACTTGAACACAACCATATCAGATTTACGAATTCCCACTTTCCCAGGAACACATGAATGCCCCATAATGCAGCACTTTCTTGATTGATACTGTATATACAAACATTTCAAGGGGGCAAACTCACAATCTCAGACTGCAAACCAATATGAAATGGGGGGGGGTTGGGGGGGCGCAATGTCAATATCAACAACAACAAAATCACGGCATTGAAAGGGCATTTTTGAGCTTAGGGTGTTAAAAAGAACCTAGCGATAGGTTTGTCTCTTGACGACGCTCCCAACATGAATGGTTCAGACAGAGGAGTCAATATCACGAGGGATGAGCTAACACACAAATAAAGTTATTCATTTTCATTGAGAGAGAAAATAACCTATATAAAGCCTCTAAAGGCCACGCCATTGCACGTCTTCATATTTTACATAATTCAGATAAATGTGTAACAGGGTTGGGGTCAAATCCATTCCAGGGCTTTGCCCAGCGAGTCATCTAGGGTCCAGGGCTTTGCCCAGCGAGTCATCTAGGGTCCAGGGCTTTGCCCAGCGAGTCATCTAGGGTCCAGGGCTTTGCCCAGCGAGTCATCTAGGGTCCAGGGCTTTGCCCAGCGAGTCATCTAGGGTCCAGGGCTTTGCCCAGCGAGTCATCTAGGGTCCAGGGCTTTGCCCTCTAGGACCAGCTTGATCTCTTTGGCATCCAGAGTTTCGTACGTCAGCAGAGCCTCTGCCAGCGTCTTGTGCTCATCACTGTAGGTCTTCAGGAGGTTTTTGGCTCGCTCATATGAGTCCTAGATAGGAGAGAGAGAGAGAGAATGATCAACAGAGAAGATTATTACATTTCTGTTTTCATAAGAGTGAATATTGGAAAAAAACGATTATTTAGAAAGTTGAATGATTATTGGTTGGTTGACACAATAATTAAATATACTGAACAAAAATATAGAGGCAACATGTAAAGTGTTGCTCCCATGTTTCATGAGCTGAAACGTGTCTCCCGAGTGGCGCAGTGGTCTAAGGCACTGCATCGCAGTGCTAGCTGTGCCACTAGAGATCCTGGTTCGAATTCAGGCTCTGTCGTAGCCGGCCGCGACCGGGAGACCCATGGGGTGGCGCACAATTGGCCCAGCGTTGTCCAGGGTAGGGGAGGGAATGGCCGGCAGGGATGTAGCTCAGTTGGTAGAGCATGGTGTTTGCAACGCCAGGGTTGTGGGTTCGATTCCCACGGGGGGTATAAAAAAATAATGTATGCACTAACTGTAAGTCGCTCTGGATAAGAGCGTCTGCTAAATGACTAAAATGTAAATGTAAATAAAAATATCCCAGAACTGTCCCATACGCACAAAAAGCTTTTCTCTCTCAGATGCTGTGCACAAATGTTTACATCCCTGTTAGTGAGGATTTCTCCTTTGCCAAGATAATCCATCCACCTGACAGGTGTGGCATATCAAGAAGCGGATTAAACAGCATGATCATTACACAGGTGCACCTTGTGCTGGGGACAATAAAAGGCCACTCTAAAATGTGCAGTTGTGTCAAACAACAATGCCACAGATGTCTCATGTTGAGGGAGCATCCAATTGGCATGCTGACTGCAGGAATGTCCACCAGAGCTGTTGTCAGAGAATGTAATGTTATTTTCTCTACTATAAGACGCATCCAACGTCGTTTTAGAGAATTTGGCAGTACGTCCAACCGGCTTCACAACCGCAGACCACGACTTCACCTGCGGGATCACCTGAGATCAGCCACCCGGACAGCTGATGAAACTGTGGGTTAGCACAAACAAAGAACTTCTGCAAAAACTGTCAGAAACGTCTCAGGGAAGCTCATCTGCGTGCTCGTCGTCCTCACCAGGGTCTTGACCTGACTGCAGCAAATGCTCACCTTCGATGGCCACTGGCACACTGGAGAAGTGTGCTCCTCACGGATGAATCACAGTTTCAACTGTACCGGGCAGATGGCAGACGTGTGGGCGAGCGGTTTGCTGATGTCAACGTTGTGAACAGAATGATCCATGGGGGCGGTGGGGTTATAGTATGGGCAGGCATAAGCTACGGACAACGAACACCATTGCATTTTATCGATGGCAATTTGAATGCGCAGAGATACCGTGACGAGATCCTGATGCCCGTTGTCGTGCCATTCTTCCGCCACCATCACCTCATGTTTCAGCATGATAATGCACGGCCCCATGTCGCAAGGATCTGTACACAATTCCTGGAAGCGGAAAATGTCCCAGTTCTTCCATGGCCTGCATACTCAAAAGACATGTCACCCATTGAGCCTGTTCGGAATGCTCTGGATCGACATGTACGACAGCATGTTCCAGTTCCCGCCAATATCCAGCAACTTCGCACAACCATTGAAGAGGAGTGGGACAACATTCCACAGGCCACAATCAACAGCCTGATCAACTCTATGCGAAGGAGATGTGTCGCGCTGCATGAGGCAAATGGTGGTCACACCAGATACTGACTGGTTTTCTAATCCATGCCCCTACCTTTTTTTTAAGGCATCTGTGACCAACAGATGCATATATGTATTCCCAGTCGTGAAATCCATAGATTAGGGCCTAATGAATTCACTTCAATTGACTGATTTCCTTATATGAACTGTAACTGATGAAAATACTTGAAATTGTTGCATGTTGCGTTTATATTTTTGTTTAGTATAGATAGGATTTAACATTTAACAAATGTGCAGTGGGGGAAGGTTTGGGAAGCTTACCTTAAGCAGGACCCTGACTTCCTGTTCGATGGCGGCTTGCGTCTCGGGGCTCTGTTTGGTCACTTCAGCATAGGTCATGACACCAAGCTGAAACAATGAGATTTAGTCTCGGGGTTAGGGGCACAGCAGACCACTTACGCAACATCTACTCCTAGGCCCTGCGATAGACTAGCGTCCTGTCCAGGGGGTGGACTTGTACATCAAGCTGCCTCACGCTACAGAAACAGGAAATAGGGTCATGCTCCTATGAGCCGTTCCGGCACGCACAAGCCAAGGCTCGTGCAAGGCTAAATCCTTCCTTACTTATAGTAATAAACAGTGTAAGGCCGCATGGGTTGCCAGGTCTGTGGCACAGTAAATCAGTCACTCATTTCAGGGTTGCCAGGTGTGTGGCACAGTAAAATCAGTCACTAATTTCAGGGTTGCCAGGTGTGTGGCACAGTAAAATCAGTCACTCATTTCAGGGTTGCCAGGTCTGTGGCACAGTAAATCAGTCACTAATTTCAGGGTTGCCAGGTGTGTGGCACAGTAAAAATCAGGCACTCATTTCAGGGTTGCCAGGTGTGTGGCACAGTAAAAATCAGGCACTCATTTCAGCGTTGCCAGGTGTGTGGCACAGTAAAAATCAGGCACTCATTTCAGGGTTGCCAGGTGTGTGGCACAGTAAAAATCAGGCACTCATTTCAGGGTTGCCAGGTGTGTGGCACAGTAAAAATCAGGCACTCATTTCAGGGTTGCCAGGTCAGGTTAAGTAAATGTTTGGACCAAAAGAATCCGAGAGCTGGAGGACATTGATGAGGTTATCGACAACAACAACAAAAAAGATCCCTCTAGTAAAATTGCTCCTCCTTACGCATTTCAAAATTACATTTGACCCAAGAATTGTATACATGGTAAGTTCTGTGGTTGCCATGGCGCCACGAGGAAGCCTAGGCAGAGAGCTGCGGTACACTTAGAATGATTTTGTTGTTTTAAGTGTTTAATAATTGTATTTTTTTTAAATCAACTTTTTGTTTTCGATAACTTCTTAAGCTTTACTGAGCTAAAATATCTGGTGGTCTCGACCCAAAAGTTGCTGGACTAATGGCAAGTTCGTTTTTTTTTGGGGGGGCTAGATAGCTATGCTAGCTTTCTACACGGCTTTTTTTTTGTTCCACCTTCCCCGGTTTTTGGAATGTGATGAGGGGATGCCGAGGTCTGAGGGGATGCAGCTCGCCTCACAGGGTGACTATTACTGATGTACGGTGGCCTTTCAGGGCACTGAGCTGAGCCTACAGCCGACCAAGCATCACCCAGGTGGGTAGTTGATGATCCTGCCAACCTACGGAGGAGGAGGATATTGTTGAAGGTGCCTGATGAAGAGCTCCGGGTCAGACTCTCTGACTGACGCTTCTCCCTCCCTGTCCCATCCACATTCAGCCTTCACTTATCAACACTAGCTATCGGCTGTGGAAGACCATCGCATAAGTCAAGAACTGCCACTGCCGGAACCCTACTTTTGTTTTTAAAGCGTCCGAGATTCTCTTTGTAACATCAAATACGTCTATTATTATTATCCTAATAACCTCAGTAGACTATGGTCTGTGGATACGAGGTGAGTAGCAGAGTCGAGTCGGGAACACAGGGGAAGGATGAAAGTCTGCACCGCAGCCACATCGCTGAGAGATCCCTCCAATCACATGCAATGCCTGAGAACGGCATTTCTGCACAAAGGCAACGCTGCCTTCTAGATTTACGGATACGGCCTTTGAGGAATAAGCCTTTGGTGAAACGAAATGAAATGTATTTTGCCCGTCTAAAATGCAGACTGATAGAAAAAAGGCAGTTATGAACGATTTCTCATCTTCAATCTACCATTTTATGCGCACGAGGTATAATCTCTTACCTTGTCACTCATTCCGAACCTGGTCACCATCATCTTGGCTATTCTAGTTGCCCCGTCAAAGTCACTTGACGCTCCTGGAAAACAGAACCACCACAATACAAGAGTAAGGATAAATAAAAATGGTAACAAAGCATGCACCCCCTGCCACTGTTTTGGTAAACAGCTGAGGGATGGGGCTGGAGAAATGTAACCACTCAAATTCATAGACGGAGCTAAGGACGCATCCATGTTCTCCAAATAGTTGAGGCTATCCAGTGCTTGGTTACAATTGCATTGTTGACAAACAACTGAGTAAAACAAAGCTTATATTTTGGGGTTCTGATGGGGTACGACAGTTGAACTAAGCTCATGGAGGCATTTATAAGTTACATTCTTCAAGAATCAAAATGGGTATAAATCATTCATTTAGAAGTCCCAAAATTGATGAAACAATATGCTCTACAGCTAAACCCCAACCGAACTAGGCTTTTCCCCCTCACCGGTCGTGATGTAATCGTCGCCGAAGATGAGTTCCTCGGCCACACGGCCGCCCATGCTGACGTCCATCTGGGCCAGGAGCTGAGCACGCGTCTCACTCCAACGGTCATTCTCTGGGAGCATGGACACCTAAAACAGACAGATAAGGAAGGACTTAGTCTTTCGAGACCATCCATTTTTTGGTAAACCATTGCATAATAGTAGTTCTCTGTTCCTCCTGAACTGTTTTAAGGCAAGCCCCCTGGAGCTGCCAACATCCAAACATTTAACAGAGGTCAACTTCTTTCAGGAAGTCCAGGGCAACAGCGCTAAGGGGGGGGGCTAAGTAATGGCAGAAGGGACAATGCATTTATTCTCCAAGGTCGTTTACTATATAATGGAGCACATTTAGCTTTGCAATTCGAAACATGGATGAAATGTAACAAATTATGACATTGTTAAATCAGAGGAGAAGTCATGTCAAAGCAAGTGGGATGATTCCATGGTGATATACGACTGCTTCAAACACTTAAATTATACCATTAATTCATTATTACCATATACAACGGCTTCAAAAAAAAACGTATTGACCAATCAAAACGCAATGCTCAGTACTACTCACATGGCCAAGAGTGGGCCCTCTGGGCATGATGGTGGCCTTGTTGATGGGCATGGCGTCTTTGGTGTAATACGCCACAATAGCGTGGCCCGACTCGTGGTAGGCTGTGATTTGCTTGTTCTTCTGATCGATGTCCACACTCCTGCGCTCAGGACCTTCAGTGTACAGAGAGAGAGAGTCCCGCTTTGGTTAATTAAAAACACTCATCATTCACATTATCACAGTGCAGGTTTTACTCCAGTACGTTTTAGTGAATTCCAACCTGAAAGACAGGAGCACCCAACTCCTGAGAAAATATCTGTCCTAGAGAATGAGGGGGGGGGGGGATCCTGACCAGACAGGCGTTCATTGACCTGACATTCTAACCATCTAGATTAGAATGTCTCTTAACCAGAGACTCTGTCGTTAAGCTCTCTCACGTGGCAGGGTGTGTGTGTATGCATGAAAACATACATGAAATGAGTTTGAATTGAAACTATAGGAAAATGCATAGGAAATGTAGTCATTGACAAGGTCAGAAGTAATGACTTTTAATGGAAATAATAATTGTGTCCTTCAAACTTTGCTTTCGTCAAAGAATCCTCCATTTGCAGCAATTACAGCCTTGAAGACCTTTGGCATTCTAGTTGTCAATTTGTTGAGGTAATCTGAAGAGATTTCACCCCATGCTTCCTGAAGCACCTCCCACAAGTTGGATTGGCTTGATGGACACTTCTTACGTACCATACGGTCAAGCTGCTCCCACAACAGCTCAATAGGGTTGAGATCCGTTGACTGTGCTGGCCACTCCATTATAGACAGAATACCAGCTGACTGCTTCTTCCCTAAGTAGTTATTGCATAGTTTGGAGCTGTGCTTTGGGTCATTGTCCTGTTGTAGGAGGAAATTGGCTCCAATCAACCGCCGTCCACAGGGTATGGCATGGCGTTGCAAAATGGAGTGATAGCCTTCCTTCTTCAAGATCCCTTTTACCCTGTACAAATCTCCCACTTTACCACCACCAAAGCACCCTCAAACCATCACATTGCCTTCACCATGCTTGACAGATGGCATCAAGCACTCCTCCAGCATCTTTTCATTTGGTCAGAGTCTCACAAATGTTCTTCTTTGTGATCCGAACACCTCAAACTTCGATTCGTCTGTCCATAACACTTTTTTCCAAGCTTCCTCTGTCCAGTGTCTGTGTTCTTTTGCCCATCTTAATCTTTTATTTATATTGGCCAGTCTGAGATATGGCTTTTTCTTTGCAACTCTGCCTAGAAGGTCAGCATCCCGGAGTCACCTCTTCACTGTTGACATTGAGACTGGTGTTTTGCGGGTACTATTTAATGAAGCTGCCAGTTGAGGACCTGTGAGGCATCGGTTTCTCAAACTAGACACCAATGTATTTGTCCTCTTGCTCAGTTGTGCACCGGGGCCTCCCACTCCTCTTTCTATTCTGGTTAGAGCCAGTTTGCACTGTTCTGTGAAGGGAGTAGTACACAGCGTTGTACGAGATCTTCAGTTTCTTGGCAATTTCTCGCATGGAATAGCCTTCATTTCTCAGAACAAGAATAGACTGACGAGTTTCAGAAGAAAGTTATTTGTTTCTGGCCATTTTGAGCCTGTAATTGAACCCACAATTGCTGATGCTCCAGATACTCAACTAGTCTCAAGAAGGCCAGTTTTATTGCTTCTAATCAGCACAACAGTTTTCAGCTGTGCTAACATAATAGCAAAATGGTTTTTTAAACCCTTTTAAAATGATAAACTTGGATTAGCAAACACAATGTGCCATTGGAACACAGGAATGATGGTTGCTGAGAATGGGCCTCTGTACGCCTATGTAGATATTCCATTAAAAATCAGCCGTTTCCAGCTACAATAGCCATTTACAACATTAACAATGTCTACACTGTATTTCTGATCAATTTGATATTTTAAATGGACAATTTCTTTTTGCTTTTCTTTCGAAAACAAGGACATTTCTAAGTGACCCCAAACTTTTGAACGGTAGTGTACATACACAGTACCAGTCAAAAGTTTGGACACACCTACTCATTCAAGGGTTTTTCTTTATTTTTTACTATTTTCTACATTGTAAAATAACAGTGAAGACATCAAAACTATGAAATAATACAAGGAAACATGTAGTAACCACAACAGTGTTAAACAAATCAAAATATATTTTAGATTCTTCAAAGTAACCACCCTTTGCCTTCATGACAGCTTTGCAGACTCTGGAATGCTTTCCCAACACTCTTGAACACTCTCACGCTTTTCCTTTACTCTGCGGTCCGACTCATCCCAAACCATCTCAATTGGGTTGAGGTCGGGTGATTGTGGAGGCCAGGTCATCTGATGCAGCACTCCATCACTCTCCTTGGTCAAATAGCCCTTACACAGCCCGGAGGTGTGTTTTGGGTCATTGTCCTGTTGAAAAACAAATGATAGTCCCACTAAGCGCAAACCAGATGGGATGGCGTAGCGCTGTAGAATGCTGTGGTAGCCATGCTGGTTAAGTGTGCCTTGAATTCTAAATAAAATCACAGACAGTGTCACCAGCAAAGCACCCCTACACCTCCTCCATGCTTCACGGTGGGAACCACACATGCGGAGATCATCCGTTCACCTATGCTGCGTCTCACAAAGACATGGAGGTTGGAACCAAAAATCTCAAATTTGGACTTATCAGACCAAAGGACAGATTTCCACTGGTCTGATGTCCATTGCTCGTGTTTCTTGGCCCAAGCAAGTCTCTTCTTCTTATTGGAATCCTTTAGTAGTGGTTTTATTGCAGCAATTCGACCATGAAGGCCTGATTCATGCGGTCTCCTCTGAACAGTTGATGTTGAGATGTGTCTGTTACTTGAACTTTGTGAAGCATTTATTTGGGCTGCAATTTCTGAGGCTGGTAACTCTAATGAACTTCTCCTCTGCAGCAGAGGTAACTCTGGGTCTTCCTTTCCTGTGGCGGTCCTCATGTGAGCCAGTTTCATCATAGCCCTTGATGGTTTTTGCGACTGCACTTGAATAAACTTTCAAAGTTCTTGAAATGTTCCGGATTGACTGACCTTCATGTCTTAAAGTAATGATGGACTGTGGTTTCTCTTTGCTTATTTGAGCTGTTCTAGCCATAATATGGACTTGGTCACAACACAACTGATTGGCTCAAAACTTATTAAGGAAAGAAATTCCACAAATTCACTTAACAAGGCACACCTGTTAATTGAAATGCATTCCAGGTGACTACCTCGTGAAGCTGGTTAAGAGAATGCCAAGAGTGTGCAAAGCTGTCATCAAGGCAAAGGGTGGCTACTTTGAAGAATCTCAAATATATTTTGATTTGTTTAAACACTTTTTTGGTTACTACATGATTCCATATGTGTCATTTCATAGTTTTGATGTCTTCACTATTATTCTACAGTGTAGAAAATAGTAAAAATTAAGAAAAACCCTGGAAAGAGTAGGTGTGCCCAAACTTTTGACTTGTACTGTATGTATGTATGTATGTATGCATGTATCTGTATGGGTGTGCCTGTCTACCTGCGTGTGTGTGTGTGTGCGTGCGTGCGTGTGTGCGTGCGTGCGTGCGTGTGTGTGCACCCACCCATGAGGATCTTGTCCTTGGAGAACTCCAGCTCCTTCATAGTGACCTGGTCCAGGCCGTCCACCGCTGCCTTCAGGGCCGCCTGGTTCACCAGGTTCTCCAGCTCCGCCCCGGTGAAGCCCACCGTCCCTCTGGCAATGATCGTGGCGTTCACGTCTGAACACACACCCAGCAGGGCCAAAAGCAGGATGTTGTCAGTCCAAAACAGTGGGCTCTTTCATGCAGCCAATTTGGGGGGGGTAGCCGTGATACCTAGTGATCAGAACCTCTCGACTACCGTCGCTATGATACATTAGTCAGCAGATATCTAAGCCAGGGGTTTTCAAACCTCTCCTCAGGGGACCCCAAGCCGTTCCATGTGTTTGAACTATTCCACTCTTTGATTCAACTTGTCAACTAATCATCAAGCCCTTCACTAGGTCAATCAGGTGAGCTAGTTCAGGGCTACAACAACATTGTGAAACGTCTGGGGGGTCCTCAAGGAGAGATCTGAAAGCCACTGATCTAAGCAACTGATATGAGACCTACTAGGATCCACTTTGATCTTCTGCAGGTACCAGTTGAGGATCTCCGTACGTCCTTTCACGTCCGGACGAGGCACGGTCACCTGCATGTCAAACCTCCCCGGACGTACCAGCGCACTAAAAAAGACACAGGAGAGTAATGGGCTAATGATCCAGAGTAATGGGCTAATGATCCAGAGTAATGGGCTAATGATCCAGAGAGTACAGTGGCTTGCGAAAGTATTCACCCCCCTTGGTAATTTTCCTATTTTGTTGCCTCACAACCTGGAATTAAAAATGATTTTTTTGTGGGGTTTGTATCATTTCATTTACACAACATGCCTACCACTTTGAAGATGCAAAATATTTTTTGGGGGTTAAACAAAAAAGAAGACAAAAAAACAGAACTTGAGCGTGCATAAATATTTACCCCCCCAAAGTTAATACTTTGTAGAGCCACCTTTTGCAGCAATTACAGCTGCAAGTCTCTTGGGGTATGTCTCTATAAGCTTGGCACATCTACCCACTGGTATTTTTGCCCATTCTTCAAGGCAAACCTGCTCCAGCTCCTTCAAGTCGGATGGGTTCCGCTGGTGTACAGCAATCTTTAAGTCATACCACAGATTCTCAATTGGATTGAGGTCTGGGCTTTGACTAGGCCATTCCAATACATTTAAATGTTTCCCCTTAAACCACTCGAGTGTTGCTTTAGTAGTATGCTTAGGGTCATTGTCCTGCTGGAAGGTGAACCTCCGTCCCAGTCTCAAATCTCTGGAACACAAACAGGTTTCCCTCAAGAATTTCCCTGTATTTAGCGCCATCCATCATTCCTTCAATTCTGACCAGTTTCCCAGTCCCTGCCGATGAAAAACATCCCCACAGCATGATGCTGCCACCACCATGCTTCACTGTGGGGATGGTGTTCTCGGGGTGATGAGAGGTGTTGGGTTTGCGACAGACATAGCGTTTTCCTTGATGGCCAAAAAGCTCAATTTTAGTCTCATCTGACAAGAGTACCTTCTTCCATATGTTTGGGGAGTCTCCCACATGCCTTTTGGCGAACACCAAACGTGTTTGCTTATTTTCTTCTTTAAGCAATGGCTTTTTTCTGGCCACTCTTCCATAAAGCCCAGCTCTGTGGAGTGTACGGCTTAAAGTGGTCCTATGGACAGATACTCCAATATCCGCTGTGGAGCTTTGCAGCTCCTTCAGGGTTATCTTTGGTCTCTTTGTTGCCTCTGATTAATGCCCTCCTTGCCTGGTCCGTGAGTTTTGGTGGGTGGCCCTCTCTTGGCAGGTTTGTGGGTGTGCCATTTTCTTTCATTTTTTTAAAATAATGGATTTAAATGGTGCTCCGTGGGATGTTCAAAGTTTCTGATATTTTTTTACAACCCAACCCTGATCTGTACTTCCCCACAACTTTGTCCCTGACCTGTTTGGAGAGCTCCTTGGTCCTCATGGTGCCGCTTGCTTGGTGGTGCCCCTTGCTTAGTGGTGATGCAGACTCTGGGGCCTTTCAGAACAGGTGTATATATACTGAGATCATGTGACAGATCACGTGACACTTAAATAATGTCCACCTGTGTGCAATCTAAGTAATTATGTGACTTCTGAAGGTAATTGGTTGCACCAGATCTTATTTAGGGGCTTCATAGCAAAGGGGGTGAATACATATGCACGCACCACTTTTCTGTTAATTTGTTTTTTGAATTTTTTGAAACAAGTTATTTTTTTCATTTCACTATTTTGTGTATGTCCATTACATGAAATCCAAATAAAAATCCATTTAAAATTACAGGTTGTAATGCAACAAAATAGGAAAAACACCAAGAGGAATGAATACTTTTGCAAGGCACTGTAATGGGCTAATGAACCAGAGAGCTGACATGTTGTATACAATTCAAACTAAGTACCTGCTCCAATCTCAAACGTGTCAATGACAAATGCATTCTTTATTTACCTTTAGCCTTGTGATTCTACAATGAAATAAAAAGCTTCTCTGTCAATGGAGCGGTTCTATTTCCATCCTATTCAAAATGGATTTGTTCCATTTATACAGCTTTTTGCTGGCCCTATTGCCAGCTCTCAAGGATAACTGTTTTAGGGCGACTTTTCCAGTAATCTCACCGACGACATCTTTCACATTGAGGAGGATCATGGTAAAAGGCGGCATCAGTTCTCTGGGCGCATGGGAAGTGTAGTTCCCGCTGGAAGTGTAGTTCCCGCTGTGCAATTTGCTCCAATTAACCACCCAGCCTTACTCCCATGTGACCCCCCACATTTCATGTGCGATTTTGCGACTGAGCTGAAATCCAGCGGTCTGAAACTTTAAGACTAGACAGCCAACCAAACCAGCCAGCCAGATCCTGACAAAGGGACCTAATGGGCTGATGAAAAGCCTATAGAAACACCTGTTACTACACACTGTAAACATACTTATCCAAAGCCTCCGCAAAGTTTGTAGCGCCAATAACGATGACCCCTTCGTTTGGTTTGAACCTGTTAAAGTATCAACACATTGAATGAGGAAAATGCAAGCCTTGTGATTAGCATCAGGTAAACTTAAAAATCCAGCTTAAATTTATCTAAGTTCTCTGACGCAATAGCTATATACGGTATATTCTTAAAATGTTTCTTACCCGTCCATCTCTGCCAGTAGCTGGTTGATGGTCTGTCTGGAGTAGGGGTGCATGGGAGACTCAATCCTCTTTCCCCCCACGCTGTCAAGCTCATCAATGAAGACAACACAAGGTGCGTTGGCTTTTGCGTCTTCTGCAGACCAAACAGAGAGAGAGAGAGAGAGAGAGAGAGAGAGAGAGAGAGAGAGAGAGAGTTTTAGGCTGTGTCCCTCCTTTCCTCCATTCCTCTGCTTCATGGACACTGGTCAAAAAGTACTTGATAGGTGAAAGCCATATTGTGGAATGACTGTGTGACACGTTGGAAACTAATGGAATCACTTTAACGCGTTATCCCTTGGGTTGTACTCAGTGCATCTTTTTCCCCAATAAAAATCAATAAAAATTAAACCTATCAGGTCCTTTCATCAATCAGCTATCACGAGTGACAGGGTGAAGGTTGGTCAGTCAGTGTATTGATGCAGTACATAGGGTTAGATCTCTTCCGGGACTCACTGAAGAGGTTCCTGATGCGGCTAGCGCCGACACCCACAAACATCTCGTCAAACTCGGATCCCGACGCGTAGAAGAACGGGACGTCGGCCTCGCCGGCTACAGCCCGAGCCAGGAGAGTCTTTCCTGTGCCTGGGGGGCCAATCAGGAGGACGCCTGACAGAACCAGAGGCCACAAAATAGTTAAACATATGGACACATTGACAGAAATAGATGTAATGGCAGTGGGTAAAGGACCATACAGATAGGGAGGGGTGCAAGATAACCAAATAAGTAGTAAGGAAGTAGCTTTGGCTTGTGGACATCTCTGCTCATCTCATAAGTAAGGAAGTAGCTTTGGCTTGTGGACATCTCTGCTCATCTCATAAGTAAGGAAGTAGCTTTGGCTTGTGGACATCTCTGCTCATCTCATAAGTAAGGAAGTAGCTTTGGCTTGTGGACATCTCTGCTCATCTCATAAGTAAGGAAGTAGCTTTGGCTTGTGGACATCTCTGCTCATCTCATAAGTAAGGAAGTAGCTTTGGCTTGTGGACATCTCTGCTCATCTCATAAGTAAGGAAGTAGCTTTGGCTTGTGGACATCTCTGCTCATCTCATAAGTAAGGAAGTAGCCTTAGCTTGTGGACATCTCTGCTTTCTATAATATAATAATAATAATAATAATAATAATAAGCCATTTAGCAGACGCTTTTATCCAAAGCGACTTACAGTCATGTGCACATACATTTTTACGTATGGGTGGTCCAGGGGATCGAACCCACTACCCTGGCGTTACAAGCACCATGCTCTACCAATTGAGTTACAGAGGACCACACAGTGTAGTGTGAGGCAGCTTAATGTACGAATACACCCCCTGGACAGGACTGTAGTCTATCGTAAGGCCTTACCCCCAATCTATCTCCTGTTTCTGTAGAATACACCCCCTGGACAGGACTGTAGTCTATCGTAGGGCCTTAGCCCCAATCTATCTCCTGTTTCTGTAGAATACACCCCCTGGACAGGACTGTAGTCTATCGTAGGGCCTTAGCCCCAATCTATCTCCTGTTTCTGTAGAATACACCCCCTGGACAGGACTGTAGTCTATCGTAGGGCCTTACCCCCAATCTACCTCCTGTTTCTGTAGAATACACCCCCTGGACAGGACTGTAGTCTATCGTAAGGCCTTACCCCCAATCTATCTCCTGTTTCTGTAGAATACACCCCCTGGACAGGACTGTAGTCTATCGTAAGGCCTTACCCCCAATCTATCCCCTTAATGCTGAGTGCCAAGTAGAGACACATTGGGTCCCATTTTTACATTCTTTGGTATGACTCAGCCGGGGATCGAACTCCCATCCTCAGGGCGGAAGCTAACAAAAAGGCCACAGAGTTAGAAGATAACTGAACGTCTACGGAGTATTCTTTCCATTTACAGAAAGACACCTGACCTTTAGGCAGTTTCCCTCCCAGCACGGTGAACTTCTGGGGGTTTCTGAGGAACTCCACCACTTCCTGCAGTTCGTTCTTGGCCTCCTCCACCCCCTTGACGTGCTCAAACGTCACGCTCTTCACCTGGACCGGGTCCACTTGTGAGTCCAGGCCCGACGTGGTGCGGAACCTCACTGTTCAGTGCAGAAACACGACAACTCAGTCAGACATCACCTGGGAATAGTCCTCTACTTAGCATAGAAACTATGCTAGAATAACATGAACTAGTGATTTTGTTAATACCACTTTCCTCTTCCACTCAAATGTATTCAAATATCAATTTACTATTCAATCATTCATTGTTAAAAAATGACCAAAAGGTGGAGTTTCTAATAAACACCATCAGCTAGTGCCAGACAGTTGACTGATAATTGATCATATATTTTGGGAGCATGATCAGTGGAACAGCAGCCCATTCAACCATTGCTCTTTATGATAAAAAGCACAAACACAATGCGGTGATTCATGCAAGCGTAGGAATTCAATAGAACACAAACCAGCATCAGAAAAGGAGCCTTTACCCGATAGAAACGGGCTTCTTGACAGGCCATAGATTCCCACGAGGAGGAGGACCAATAGAATCAGCCTGGTCCTCCTTAGGGAGTCTGTCAATGGAAGATAGAAAAATGAGTTACTGCATTAGAGGGTAAGAGATTTAGTTCAACTCAGCAGTGCCATCTTGTGAACACTTGGTGGAACTGCTAGTGGTGGCCATGGGCTTAGTGCGTCACCATAACTGGCAGTCATGATTGACTTCAAGAAGGAGCAAATCTGCTACGAGCTGGGGCAGGGGTTAAAAATATTAGCCTTCACTTTAAAAAATTGTTTCTCAATGATGACTAACACTATCCCTTTAAAGACAGTGCAACATTAACTTCATGTTAGCCACTCTAGGAAGGGAATATGCTGAGTGACTAAGATGCCATGTATGAAGAGAGTTGTGCGACGTGCCGTGTGTCCTCTGAGTGAAGGCCTGGGACCTCATGAAGCCCTCAGTGAAGCCAGTCTTGAAGGCATCTTGTTGGTCACCTGGCAGGTTCTTCTGCTTTACCATGTGGTCCAGACTCTCTGCCTCTGGGGCCTTGTCTGGTCTCATGAGGAGACCCTGTGACGGGGTGTGTGGGTGTGATAATGGGAGAGAGAGCATAATGTATGTGTGTCAGTGGGTGAGTGAGTGAGAGAAAGACAGGGAGGAAAGCAAGAGGTTGAACATGAAACAATGAGATGAATGGGCCCAGACAGAGTGGTCATAAGACATAAAACAGCCCTTTCCACATGAGGGGAGCCAAGCAACAACAACAAAAAAACTATGTGTGAAAAATCGGAACAAGGACACAGAGAAAAATGGTTGGAAAATCCCTCTAAAACTGTGTCACGATTTTACAACACATTACAGTACGTGCCAATCTTCACGTTGAAGGGGAAATTCCGGTAAACTTGAGGACAACAAAACAGATCCAGTGGGTTCATTGACTGCATGCCAAACTATGTCTGTCCAAGAGGGGATTTGAGGAGTGTGTGACTTATGCAGTGTGTAACACTTGCTGACCTTCATGAATGTTGTGGTGTAGCCCTCTGGTTCCGCCGGCCTCTGGTAACCGGACTCCACACGTCTGCTCTTCCTCAGAGTCTTGAAGCCTCGGTTCTGGACCCTTACTGAAGGAAAGGCCAAATACAACACTATTCATTTCACTATGTTATGTCACAGGGGGAAAACATGATCGCTTGCGAGTGGGTGTATTCGTTTTGCGTCGCCCGGGGTGGGTGGAGATTTCACCAATGGAATTCTCTCAAAATAGGCAATTCACCATGGTAAAATAATCAACCATCTTCACTTGAGGGTCGCTGGTCACATTCCACAGATGAGGACCACAGATGACACTGCTGCAAAGTAAACCAGGTAGGGTTCCTTACCAGGCCAGGATCGGAGATCTGAACAGACGGCTTGTAGAGGACTCTGGTTTGGTCTGTGGAACATTGGCGAGCCAAAAACACCCAACCTTCCGTTTGAGAACCCTATGGAAACAAACAGACAAGTCAACCGAAGACTATCACAAATACACACCATGGAAACGAAAGCTTGTTAACATTTTACTACAAATATACACCCTGCAACAAAAAACACAGCTTCATAAAATTAAAAACAGCTTGGTCCTCACCATGTTTGTTTTGGAAGAAAGAGTCTGCAGAGACGTGGGACGTCCTCCATCTTGAAGCAGCTGGGTCCTCCTCTGAGCCCAGTGAAGGCAGTAACCTGTTCACCAGCTCATCCAGCTGACCAACCCTCAGGTCTGACAGACCCAGGTCCCAGAGGTTCACAGTGGGCTGGGGGGGGACAGGAAGTCAGTATGAAGGACACATCAACTGTAATAATGAGCAAGCCTGGTCTCAGATCTGTTTGTGGCCAACTCACGACCATAGGGGTTGCCGAACAGGCTAGTTTAGCTAAGCTTGCTGTACCATCATTTCATAGTTATTGGAATTTAAAGAGAGAAAAGTGGTCAAATGTAGCATTGCAGTGTCAGTTTCGCTAGCTATGCAAGCCAGGGCTTAGTATGAAATGATGTGCTGCTCCAGTGGCCATGATTTTATGATCTCTAGCCAATTGATGAGCAATAATAACACATACAAATTGGAGAGCTGTGAGTGACAATAAATATCTGCAATTATGTTTTTACTCATCCTCAGTGTCCATGGTACATGATATTGCTGTGTTTAGTGATAGTCTGAGACAACAATACTCTCCCTAACCACAACGACATGGGGCAGCAGGTAGCTTAGTGGTTAAAGAGCGTTGGGCCAGTAATCGAAAGGTCGCTGGTTCGAATCCCCGAGCCGACTAGGTGAAAAATCTGTCGATGTGCCCTTGAGCAAGGCACTTAACCCTAATTGCTCCCTGTAAGTCGCTCTGGATAAGAGCGTCTGCTAAATGACTAAAAATGTCTGCTCGGGGAGCTGTGCCTAGCCCGTTAGAGCTGGCCCTGCACAAACCAGGATTTCCATCATTCCAACGTTATGTTACACGTCAGTCAGTCCAAAGTCGCACTGGGGCTCCTGAGGATAGTGGAGGGGGTGGAGCCAGTTGTGTGAGCTATAGCTCTAAAAAAGGTAGACAGTGTAAATTCAGAGGCTTGTCCAGTCTGAGGGAGAACTGCTGCCTTGTGTCAGGAATAAGCCTAGGCTATGACAAGAGGAATCCCTGATAACAAATGTACCGCCTATGATTGCCATAAAGTAGGCTAATCTTACAAGGAAGAGTCTAAGGGGACTTTTCTGACCAGCATCCCATTGACCGCCAGACTAGCCAAAATCTATAACTTGACCCTTACCTTAAACCGAACCCTTAACCTAATTTCAACCAATTTGAAAATGCAACATGGGTTTGCATGTCAGCCACACACCCTTAGTGTTTCCCTTATCGTACCTCTGTGAGCAACAGGTCCTGCTCTGGTGTGACATATGTCTGCAGGCTCTGGACAGAAGCTGTGGCTGTGGAGCTGGCTGAGTTCTTCAGGGAATGGAGGCCATTGATGAGCTGGCCAATGAGCTGACTCGTTACCTAAGAAGAGTCAGAGGCCACAGAGATGGAAAAATTGGAAATAAATGACATACGTGATTCGTGTAATGTTGGCATATATTGTTCTGATAAACAACGTTGCAGGAGGGATAGTGATTTCCTGGATGTAGGTGCCCAGCCTACGATATTTATTTCACTGCACTACTGCGCAACTTACAGCAGATTTGTGAGACAACCCAGGCTAGGGAACTGATGAGGGAAGGTCATTTGAGTTCAACCTGTATCTCTCTTCTAAGGATATCAAAGGCCCCTGCCTGGGAGTTACTGGTGTGGAGAGCTCCCAGATTTGACATCTGGGGACAATCATTTCTTTTATGTTACAATTTAAAACAGCCATCCTCATGCCATTGATTGACAGTATTAATCGGTATTGTCATTCACAGGCAGGTGTAAATAGCTGGTTTATGCAACTGATTGATATGGTATGGCATAACCAATTGGTCAGCTAGTTGGTTAGTTAACCTAATTTATAACTAGCTAGCTTCAAATGAACTGTATTTACAACTGTCAAAATATCGCTGTGGCGTTAGTATGAAGAGACAGTTAACGTTAGCACATAATGAGATTGAGAACTGCGTACGTTACCTACAGCAACTAGTTAGCTAAATAAGCTTGATAACAGGGTAAGTAGCAAACTGTATGTATGGCTAGATAAATACATAACTTTAAACAGCTAGCTAGTTAAACGTGCTGTCTCTTATCTCTAACGTTAACTAGCCAGAACTTTTCGAGCAGCTAGCTAGCTAGCTAGGTTACATCAGTCACCTAGATAGCTGATTAGCCGGCTATGCTATCCTGGCTTTGTATCACTGCCTTACCTGTGGCTGGAACGTCGCCGAGAAGGAAAACATTATTACAGCAACTTGAGGGTTAGGATGTGAAGACAAACCCTCAATGTTACTGAATATACCAACTCCTCCTGGGCACTGTCTTTTTGTTTTTCTCTCGTTACTCAACTATGTTACTTTCATGAAAATGGCTTCTTCCAGTGAGGTCAACGTGACGTCTGGAATAAATTATTTCCGGTTGGAACACGATTATTCTCTTCTCTACACTTCTCTAGCTACTTCTCCAATATTTGTGTTTTCTTTTTTACAAATAATATGTTTGCCACGTTGTTGGCAACATTTGTAACCGTGAGCTTTGCAAACGAGTTGATTTTGCTTTTACAAAATATGCATTAATGTTGATGCCAGGAATAGGTATCCTACATATTGCCTGATGCAATTCATGTAGCAGAGTTGCTCTAGTAAAATCATGATGGCCTGAAAAGTCAAATATATTTATTGCTTAATTCATAACTTTCTTATTTGGTAAAATCTGCATGTCATGTGTTCATATTCTTGACTAGTTGAATGTTTTCGTATAGGCACTCTCTTTGGCCACGAATAGCGTCACGTAGGACCCCTGTCTATGGGGAGCGGAATTCACATTTCAAAACAAACTTGCCTTATTGTCTGTCAGGTTATCTGTCAGTTTAGTAAAAAAGGAAACAGATTTGTTTCATGAGATTTAATTGAGGTATTTTGAAATGTAACAGCTAACTAGTTTAATTGCATGCACGCTTTTATTTTTTTAATTACACTCAGGATGTGTGCCCCTTGAAAAGTTTAAAAAGTCCACGCTAACGTTAGCTGTATGACCGATTAGCTGGCAGTAATGGATGCGGGTGAAAAACATCCCACTTCTTGTGCAGATAGGAAGGGATCCGATATACTAAGGCCTGCCTCAATCGATGACTTCGTTGTTTTGAAGCCCATCAGCCGTGGTGCCTTTGGAAAGGTTTACCTTGCACGGAAGAAATGTAATCCACGATTTATATGCAATCAAGGCAAGTGATCAACGGTTTTACCACTGCTATGTACCTCTCCTCCACACCTCAAGTTTCTAATTTTGGGTGTGGCGAACCACTAGTAACAGCTGCTAATGTGAAGGAGTTGGAAATAATTTTCAACTTTTTAAATGTTTAATAAAATGGAAATACCTAACTTACATTGACATTTTGAGGATAATGACACTTTATTGGCTATGAACTTTTCTCCAGGTTGTGAAGAAATCTGACATGCGTGACAAAAATATGGCACATCAGATGAAGGCAGAGAGAGACGCATCGGCCCTCAGCAAAAGTCCCTTTGTCGTGCACCTGTTCTACTGTCTCCAAACAGCAACAAAAGTGTATTTGGTATGTGTTCCCAAAAAGATAAATGGCAACAGTGAGTGACACGTCACTTTCCTAACTGTGGTATATTGCCTCTACATGTTTATGCACAGGTGATGGAATACCTAATTGGAGGAGATGTGAAATCCCTTCTTCACATCTACGGATATTTTGATGAGGACATGTCAGTGAAATACATTTCAGAGGTGGCTCTTGCTTTAGACTACCTCCATCGCCATGGAATCATCCACAGGTACTTTTATTTTTTATTTATTTTATTTTATTTAACCTTTATTTAGCTAGGCAAGTCAGTTATGAACAAATTCTTATTTACAATGACGGCTTACACCGGCCAAACCCGGACGATGCTGGGCCAATTGTGCGCCACCCTATGGGACTCCCAATCACGGCCGGTTGTGATACAGCCTGGAATCGAACCAGGGGGTCTGTAGTGACGCCTCAAGCACTGAGATGCAGTGCCTTAGACCGCTGCGCCACTCGGGAGCCCGAGTGACTATCCATCTTCAAGAAATGTGGGTTTATTTAACATTTTAGTATGATTAAGTTTTGTATTCTGTTCAATCCTTTAGGGACCTGAAGCCAGACAATATGCTTGTATCTAATGAAGGCCACATCAAGCTTACAGACTTTGGCCTCTCCAAAGTCAAGCTTGACAGAGGTATGTGCATACGCTAAACATTTAAATCATTTAGCAGACGCTCTTATCCAAAGCGACTTACAGCAGCCATTAGGGTTAAGTGCCTTGCTCAAGGGCACATCAACAGATTTTTCACCTAGTCGGCTCAGAGATTTGAACCAGCAACCTTTCAGTTACTGGCCCAACACTCTTAACTGCTAGGCTAGCTGCCGCCTAAACCAATGCATCCACCCCCATCCGCTTTCAGGCTTTAGTTTAGTTCTACATTTTAATTCCTTTTCCTCCCAGAATTGAGTCTTGCCGATATTTTGACAACCCCATCTTTGGCCAAGCCTAAACAGGATTATTTCCGCACCCCTGGTCAAGTCCTGTCTTTGATCAGCTCTCTTGGCCTTGTAAGTAAAGTTAATTGCATTTAAGTATGTCATGTATTCATAGACAATACATCAGTAAGGATAGTACATGTGATATGATTGGTTTGTGCAGATACAGTACATTGTTTCCTATTGCCATATTAAATATTCATTCTGTGCTCTCATCCCACCAAACACAGAACACACCAGCAGTGGAGAGCAAGTGCCGCAGGAGCACCTCGGCTGTGTTCAGCCCTATGTCATGTGGGAAAATTGAACAGCGGAAAAACTCGCTCTGTTCGCCCTTGAGGAGACAGAAGGAATACCTGCGTTCCCCTGTCTGCCATAGCCGGACTTTGGGTATGTCTCTTCAATTCTACCTCTGTAAATGACCATGTGTTTCAGTAAAAAAAAAAAAATCTTTAGCCAAAAAGGGCAGACTGGTCAGATCTGTAATCAAACCTGTCCAGAGGAGAGAGTGGATTCTGTTCCCTCAAACTGATTCAAATCGGTCTTTGTTTTGTCAGGACCCAACAGCTTTGTGTTCAGCTCATATGCTTTGACCAAGAGCCTGACTCCCAGGCTGCTCAAGTCCAGAAGGAGGTTTGAGACGATGAGCGCAGGCAGCAGCCAATCATGCCTCTTCCCCTCCACCACGGACTCTGAGGGAGGTGTCAGCCCACTATGGGAGGTAGAGCAGGTCAGAAGCCAGCAGCAAATATCATTCCTTTCATTTCACTCAAATATCTACCTCTGTATTTGTGGGTCATTAGAAGACATGTGTTATTGTTTTCGGTTTGCTTTTCTAGAAGGAGATGGAGAACTTCCTGCACCTATATGGTAGGAATACAAGTGGACCAATGGGAGGAAAGTCGACCTCTGATATGCGAATGCAGCGCCGGGACTCTGCTCTGGCATCGTTGGACAACTTAAACCTACGTGGACAGCTCCACCGAGAACCCAGTACTGGAGAACTGTCCAGGAAGGCCAAAGCGGAACCTCTTGCTGGGAAGAGGCTTCAGTTTAACGAGGTAGAGCAGTCTGCCCCACCCCAGAAGCCTGATCGCTCTCAACCAATCAGAGGCTATGTTTCTGGAGTTGAAGGTCAATGTGCCACCGAAGGGAAACCAAAGGGAGGTCATGTTGTGGTAACCTCAGCAGGAAAGAGAGTGTTTGAGGAGGTGGAAAGAAGTCCTGAGCAGTTGGAATCCCTTTCCAAGAAGAGCGACTCAGCGTACCAGAGGTGTTATGGTGTCCCAGAAATTGCTTTGAAGAATCACACTGGTCTGACAGGGGTGTTTGCCAATGTCCATTTGGAGGTGTTTGGATCTGAGGGTCGAGGGACTGCTGAAGGCCAGGTCTACAAACGCTCCAGTCCCATTGCTGTGGCTAAAAACCTCCTGTGTGAGTTGGATGGACCAGCAGAGGGGGTCTTCATCGAGGGCACGTCATTTGGTGAAGAGCTGAGCAGGAGCCTGAGCGCTGACTCTGAGGGGTCGACTCATGAAATGTCCATCGTCGTCAACAGCCCAACCCCTAAGAGGTCGGCTCAAAGTGCAAAAGAGGGGCGTTGGGCGTTGTTCCATCTAGACGATATACAAGATCACCCAGCAATATCACCCAGTGCCCCACTGCTTCCTCAGCCACCCACCTTCGCTAGTATAGGAACGGCAAGGCCGGGCAACGGGCTCACCCTGAGAGGAGGCAAATCCAAGCACTCCTTCCTCGACCGAGTCCCTGAGCTGGACCCCAGGGTGGCCAAGTCACCCTCGTTCCTCAAGCCCAGGAACGCGGTGGCCTTCCGGAGCTACTGCAGCTCCATCAACCGCTCCAACATGTCGTGGAACTCACGGCTCGGCCTGGGCTCAGTGGGGGCCATGGATACGGTCACTTCAGCCTCCTACCACAGTATGCCCGCTGCTGTCACACCAGTCCAGAAGAGACCCAGCTCCAACAACTCCCTCTATCAGGTAGATGCACAGAGTCGAGTTCCAGGGGTGGAGGGTACAGAGTCGAGTTCCAGGGGTGGAGGGTACAGAGTCGAGTTCCAGGGGTGGAGGGTACAGAGTCGAGTTCCAGGGGTGGAGGGTACAGAGTCGAGTTCCAGGGGTGGAGGGTACAGAGTCAAGTTCCAGGGGTGGAGGGGACAGAGTCGAGAGGGTACAGTGTCGAGTTCCAGGGGTGGAGGGGACAGAGTCGAGTTCCAGGGGTGGAGGGGACAGAGTCGAGTTCCAGGGGTGGAGGGGACAGAGTCGAGTTCCAGGGGTGGAGGGGACAGAGTCGAGTTCCAGGGGTGGAGGGGACAGAGTCGAGAGGGTACAGAGTCGAGTTCCAGGGGTGGAGGGGACAGAGTCGAGAGGGTACAGAGTCGAGTTCCAGGGGTGGAGGGTACAGAGTCGAGTTCCAGTGGTGGAGGGGACAGAGTCGAGAGGGTACAGAGTCGAGTTCCAGGGGTGGAGGGTACAGAGTCGAGTTCCAGGGGTGGAGGGGACAGAGTCGACGTTCAGGGGTGGAGGGTACTGGGCTACATTGAAATGTAGGATCTAAATATAGCTTCAGAGAACTTACATGATACTGTTCTTTATCAGTTATTTATTTGACTAATTTCAGACCCCACAGCCGACGACCACCTCCCACACCCCATTCAGGACCCCTAAGAGTGTCCGACGCGCTCCAGTACCTGTGGAGGGAGTACCGATTTTAGGTACCCCAGACTACCTAGCCCCAGAGCTGCTATCGGGGAAACCACATGGTAAGAGAGGACCATTTCTTGTTTGGGATGTCAAAACATTTCTGAATGTGTGTTGGTATAACTGTTGTCATCCTCTTCACAACTTTACATGAAGGTATACATGTCTGTTGAGAAATCAACAGTCCAGCCATTTTTAACAGGCATTCTTTTTAAGTTTCAGGATGTCGTAAATTTGGTAAGTTGATCATAACCTTGCTAACGTTGCCAGGGGGGAATGAGTGTGCTCTCAGCTTCCCTACATTGCATTCACTGTCTGGCACCAGAGGAAATGGCTGCCTGATTCAAAATGACATGGATGGGTTTCAAAATGCTGGTTCTGGTTACCCCATTGTACTTGCTGCTTCGAGAAGCGGCCCTCAATTCGGGGTGTTGCTGCATCTACAGGAACCCCTGTTTTTATACTTCTGTTGTTCCGTTTTTTAAGCTAGGACTCAGATAGACAGGCGGGAGCGCTCCAGTACACTAGGTGGCGGTAATAGACCATAATGTTGGATGCCAACCGCCAATAAACCCCACAGAAGAAGCGGGGGGCAACAACGGTAGCTAGCTAGGACACCGGTAGACAGTGTCCTTCGCCCCCTTTAAAAAAAAAACTCAGATAATACTTATTTCCCTTTTGACCCACATTTTAAAATCGCATAGACAATCAGGGGAAATCCAGAATACGTTAAGTGTCACACAAGCATGAAGATGGCGTGCTCGGGGGGAGGGGGGGGGGGGGGGGGGCTTTCATGCAGGAACCAATGGGATGCTCGAGGGGGAGGGGTTCCTGCTGATTCAGGAATCCCCAAATGTAGGAACACCCAGAATTTGCGTGCTGCAATCACACTCTATTGGCTGCTTCTGGCCCTCTCTATTGGGTTTGGACCCATGTTGGGGTTAAATTGAGGGAAATTCTAATGGGAAGCCATTTTCAGTACATGGTGTTAAAGATTCTAAAGAGGGTCATTAATGTTTGTCAGAGTGGAGGACTAACATTAGTGACCACTAGATGGGCCTAATTGTAAAGGCACATTTTCAAGCTGATGAAATTTGTTCATTTGTTCAAACATTGAAACATCTATGGGTTTTGTCCAGGAATATGATGTTTGGTGCCCATGGTGTGGATTTAATGCTGGGGGGGAAAAAAACTATCTAATATTGGTTTTAGATTACAATAAATTACATTTATCTTACAAAGTGTAAACAATTGTTCAGGATTCAGTAATGTTAGCAAGCAAAACACAATTACAACACCCCCTCACATCATCCACAATTGTTAAATCTCATATTTCAAGAAGTGTGTGAGTGGATCTTACTGTTATCCCAAATTGTACATTGAAACACTAAGCCTAATGTTTTCCAATTTCCTCAGTTCCTGCTTCCACCACTGTTGAATAGAGACACAGCCTAACAGGACAATAGCACAGTGACACTACGATGATGGTATCTGGTACAGTTGAAGTCGGAAGTTTACATACACCTTAGCCAAATACATTTAAACTCAGTTTTTCACAATTCCTGACATTTAATCCTAATAAAAAATTCCCTGTCTTAGGTCAGTTAGGATCACCACTTTATTTTAAGAATGTGAAATGTCAGAATAATAGTAGAGAGAATTATTTATTTCAGCTTTTATTTCTTTCATCACATTCCCAGTGGGTCAGAAGTTTACATACACTCAATTAGTATTTGGTAGCATTGCCTTTAAATTGTTTAACTTGGGTCAAACGTTTTGGGTAGCCTTCCACAAGCTTCCCACAATAAGTTGGGTGAATTTTGGCCCATTCCTCCTGACAGAGCTGGTGTAACTGAGTCAGGTTTGTAGGCCTTGATTGCACACGCTTTTTTGAGGTCGGGGCTTTGTGATGGCACTCCAATACCTTGACTTTGTTGTCCTTAAGCCATTTTGCCACAATTTTGGAAGTATGCTTGGGGTCATTGTCCATTTGGAAGACCCATTTGCGACAAAGCTGATGTCTTGATGTTGCTTCAATATATCCACATACATTTCCTTCCTCATGATGCCATCTATTTTGTGAAGTGCACCAGTCCCTCCTGCAGCAAAGCACCCCCACAGCATGATGCTGCCACCCCCGTGCTTCACGGTTGGGATGGTGTTCTTCGGCTTGCAAGCAACCCCCTTTTTCCTTCAAACATAATGATGGTCATTATGGCCAAACAGTTCTATTTTTGTTTCATCAGATCAGAGGACATTTCTCAAAAAAGTACGATCTTTGTCCCCATGTGCAGTTGCAAACCGTAGTCTGGCTTTTCTATGGCGGTTTTGGAGCAGTGGCTTCTTCCTTGCTGAGCGGCCTTTCAGGTTATGTCGATATAGGAGTTGTTTTACTGTGGATATAGTTTATTTTGTACCTGTTTCCTCCAGCATTTTCACAAGGTCCTTTGCTGTTGTTCTGGGATTGATTTCCACTTTTCGCACCAAAGTACGTTCATCTCAAGGAGACAGAATGCGTCTCCTTCCTGAGCGGTATGACGGCTGCGTGGTCCCATGGTGTTTGTACAGATGAACGTGGTACCTTCAGGCGTTTGGAAATTGCTCCCAAGGATGAACCGGACTTGTTGAGGTCTACAATTGTTTTTCTGAGGTCTTGGCTGATTTCTTTTGATTTTCCCATGACGTCAAGCAAAGAGGCACTGAGTTTGAAGGTAGGCCTTGAAATACATCCACAGGTACACCTCCAATTGACTCAAATGATGTCAATTAGCCTATCAGAAGCTTCTAAAGCCATGACATAATTTTCTGCAATTTTCCAAGGTGTTTAAAGGCACAGTCAACTTAGTGTATGTAAACTTCTGACCCACTGGAATTGTGATACAGTGAATTATAAGTGAAATAATCTGTCTGTAAACAATTGTTGGAAAAATTACTTGTGTCATGCACAAAGTAGATGTCCTAACCGACTTGGCAAAACTATAGTTTAACAAGAAATTTGTGGAGTGGTTGAAAAACAAGTTTTTTTTTAATGACTCCAACCTAAGTGTATGTAAACATCCGAATTCAACTGTATGTGACTAATCTCTGTTAACCCAGAACAAAAATCTTGGGTAATTTAGTCAGATATGTTTATGTAGTCTGTCCACAAGAGATGAATATTTTACTGACTGTCTGTATCGGTTCCCCCCCATCAGACTTCATGGTGGACTGGTGGGCCCTGGGTGTGTGTCTGTTTGAGTTCCTTACCGGCGTGCCCCCCTTCAACGATGAAACCCCTCTGCTTGTCTTCCAGAATATTCTCAACAGAGGTACTTTGTTGCAGTAACACTGGCGCTAGTCTTTTCCTACTGACTTTGCTGCTTTATTGAGGAAAGGTTTCGCTGTCTACGACTGAGATGTGGTTATCCCACCTACAGTGGGGGGAAAAAACTATTTAGTCAGCTACCAATTGTGCAAGTTCTCCCACTTAAAAAGATGAGAGAGGCCTGTAATTTTCATCATAGGTACACGTCAACTATGACAGACAAAATGAGAATTTTTTCCCCAGAAAATCACATTGTAGGATTTGTAATGAATTTATTTGCAAATTATGGTGGAAAATAAGTATTTGGTCAATAACAAAAGTTTCTCAATACTTTGTTATATACCCCTTGTTGGCAATGACACAGGTCAAACGTTTTCTGTAAGTCTTCACAAGGTTTTCACACACTGTTGCTGGTATTTTGGCCCATTCCTCCATGCAGATCTCCTCTAGAGCAGTGATGTTTTGGGGCTGTCGCTGGGCAACACAGACTTTCAACTCCCTCCAAAGATTTTCTATGGGGTTGAGATCTGGAGACTGGCTAGGCCACTCCAGGACCTTGAAATGCTTCTTACGAAGCCACTCCTTCGTTGCCCGGGCGGTGTGTTTGGGATCATTGTCATGCTGAAAGACACAGCCACGTTTCATCTTCAATGCCCTTGCTGATGGAAGGTTTTCACTCAAAATCTCACGATACATGGCCCCATTCATTCTTTCCTTTACACGGATCAGTCGTCCTGGTCCCTTTGCAGAAAAACAGCCCCAAAGCATGATGTTTCCACCCCCATGCTTCACAGTAGGTATGGTGTTCTTTGGATGCAACTCAGCATTCTTTGTCCTCCAAACACGACGAGTTGAGTTTTTACCAAAAAGTTCTATTTTGGTTTCATCTGACCATATGACATTCTCCCAATCCTCTTCTGGATCATCCAAATGCACTCTAGGATAATAATAATAATATGCCATTTAGCAGAAGCTTTTATCCAAAACGACTTACAGTCATAGCAAACTTCAGACGGGCCTGGACATGTACTGGCTTAAGCAGGGGGACACGTCTGGCACTGCAGGATTTGAGTCCCTGGCGGCGTAGTGTGTTACTGATGGTAGGCTTTGTTACTTTGGTCCCAGCTCTCTGCAGGTCATTCACTAGGTCCCCCCGTGTGGTTCTGGGATTTTTGCTCACCGTTCTTGTGATCATTTTAACCCCACAGGGTGAGATCTTGCGTGGAGCCCCAGATCAAGGGAGATTATCAGTGGTCTTGTATGTCTTCCATTTCCTAATAATTGCTCCCACAGTTGATTTCTTCAAACCAAGCTGCTTACCTATTGCAGATTCAGTCTTCCCAGCCTGGTGCAGGTCTACAATTTTGTTTCTGGTGTCCTTTGACAGCTCTTTGGTCTTGGCCATAGTGGAGTTTGGAGTGTGACTGTTTGAGGTTGTGGACAGGTGTCTTTTATACTGATAACAAGTTCAAACAGGTGCCATTAATACAGGTAACAAGAGGAGGACAGAGGAGCCTCTTAAAGAAGAAGTTACAGGTCTGTGAGAGCCAGAAATCTTGCTTGTTTGTAGGTGACCAAATACTTATTTTCCACCATAATTTGCAAATAAATTCATTAAAAATCCTACAATGTGATTTTCTGGATTTTTTTTCTGTCTCAATTTGTCTGTCATAGTTGACGTGTACCTATGATGAAAATTACAGGCCTCTCTCATCTTTTTAAGTGGGAGAACTTGCACAATTGGTGGCTGACTAAATACTTTTTTTCCCCCACTGTAGCTATCTACCTTAAGTGGAATGTACTAACTGTAAGTCACTCTGGATAGTCTGCTCAATTACTAAAATGTCAAATGTAAATTATTTGTTTCATGGCATCTGTTATGTTCTCAGTGTGACATGCCTTTTATGGCAAAGTAAAATCATGCATTTATTTTGTTTAATCTCAGATATTCCATGGCCCGAAGGTGAGGAGGAGCTATCCCACAATTCCCGGAATGCCATAGAGATCTTACTCACCATGGACATGAACAAACGGGCTGGTCTCAAAGGTAAGGGTTTCTTTGGCCAGTTTAATGCAGTTCAGTTTAACCAGTAATAACAGTAATAATACCATTTTGAAATTGACAATTTTATTTATTTATAATGATTCCATTTTTGCTGCTACAACCCATATTTGTTTTTGTTTCTGCGTCAGAACTGAGGAGCCACACTCTGTTTGCGGGGTTGGACTGGGATAACCTTCAGAACCAGAGCATGCTCTTCATTCCTCAGCCGGAGGACGAGACGGACACGTCGTACTTTGACGCAAGAAACACTGCACAGCACCTCGTCATGTCTGGCTTCCGTCTGTAGGCTTGCTCTCCAGGGTTGGGGTCAATTCAGGAAGTACACTGAAATATCAATTCTCTTCAATGCTTTTCCATTTGGGATGATTTAATATATACAATTTTTTTTTGTGTGAATTAGTTGTTGAATATTTGTACTGTGTCGACTTAACAGCACAACTGTCTTTTTTATCCACATAGCACCATGTTTCCCTGCTCTTCTATGCACCTGCCATTTGTGAAGTGACTGCTATGATGATCCATTTCTTCTTCATGCAGCAGGTCATATACACTACATCTGTATGCATGCTCTTCACAAAATGTTTTTACATGTTATAAATACAAATAAAACGGTTGTGTGAAGTGATTAAAAACAGTTTTTTTCTTCTGTGACAAAAGAAGAACAAAAACAGGAAGGGAGGAAGGTCTTTAAAAGATGGGTTAAAAGTTTTGTAGCATTTCAGCCATTAGTTTTGAAAGTAGCACTCGAGCCAAAATGTGTCCCCGAACATTGTGTACAACGTCATCCATTTCGTATGATATTTTACTTCCTGCATTTTTTCTTTCTTTTTGCAATTCATATGATACTTGTGTGTATATATAAATTATGTGGGCACCCCTTCAAATGAGTGGATTTGGCTATTTCAGCCACACCCGTTGCTGACAGGTGTATAAAATCGAGCACACAGCCATGCAATCACCATAGACAAACATTGGCAGTAGAATGGCCTGTACTGAAGAGCTCAGCGACTTTCAACGTGGCACCGTCAAAGGATGCCACCTTTCCAACAAGTCAGTTTGTCAAATTTCTGCCCCGGTCAACTGTAAGTGCTGTTATTGTGAAATGGAAACATCTAGGAGCAACAATGGCTCAGCCGCGAAGTGGTAGGCCACACAAGCTCACAGAACTGGACCGCTGAAGCATGTAGCGCGTAAACATAGTCTGTCCTCAGTTGCAACACTCACTACTGAGTTCCAAACTGCCTCTGGAAGCAACGTCAGCACAATAACTGTTCGTCGGGAGCTTTAATGAAATGGGTTTCCATGGCCGAGCAGTCGCGCGCAACACACAAGCCTAAGCTCACCCTGCGTAATGCCAAGCGTCAGCTGGAGTAGTGTTAAGCTCACCGCCATTGGACTCTGGAGCAGTGGAAACGCGTTCTCTGGCGTGATGAATCACGCTTCACCATCTGGCAGTCCGGACAAATCTGGGTTTGGCGGATACCAGGAGAGCGCCACCTGCCCCAATGCATATTGCCAACTGTAAAGTTTGGTGGAGGAGGAATAAAGGTATGGGGCTGTTTTTCATGGTTCGGGCTAGGCCCCTTAGTTCCAGTGAAGGGAAATCTTAACGCTACAGCATACAATGACATTCTAGACGATTCTGTGCTTCCAACTTTGTGGCAACAGTTTGGGGAAGGCCCTTTTCTGTTTCAGCATGACAATGCCCCCGTGCACAAAGCGAGGTCCATACAGAAATGGTTGGTCGAGATTGGCGTGGAAGAACTTGACTGGCCTTCACAGAGCCCTGACCTCAACCCCATCAAACCCCTTTGGGATGAATTGGAACGCCGACTGCGAGCCAGGCCTAATCGCCCAACATCAGTGCCCAACCTCACTAATGCTCTTGTGGCATTGTGTTGTGTGACAGAACTGCACATTTTAGAGTGGCCTTTTATTGTCCCCAGCACAAGGTGCACCTGTGTAATGATCATGCTATTTAATCAGCTTCTTGATATGCCACACCTGTCAGGTGGATGGATTATCTTGGCAAAGGAGAAATGCTCACCTAACAGCGATGTAAACAAATTTGTGCACCAAATTGGAGAGAAATAAGCTTTTAGTGCGTATGAAAAATGTCTAGGTTATTTTATTTTAGCTCATGAAACTTGGGACCAACACTTTACATGTTGCGTTTATTTTTGTTCAGTATATTATAAATGACATGCAAACAACAATCTAAGGCAGAAAAGGAGAGAAAGCTTTAGATTCATATTTAGTAGAAAGTTTAACAAATCCAATGGCTGTGAAAATATCATCAGCTCTATTGCAAATGTACATTATGATCCCTATATTATTTTGATATAGATTCATATACTACATCAATACATTAGAATACAATTAAAATATTGCACTTTTGTCAATATAATATAATATCTTATCTATTATTGTTTACAACTTACACAAAACTAACTCAAAACCAAAATGTTTTAGATCTAACAGATTTAAAACTCCATTACGTAGAAAGTATTCAAACATAACCATTGTCAGTCAGACCAAATTAACACTTCCATGGACAATGTTCCTTTACAAAAAAAAAAAATAATAAAATCACATTGCTACATTAAAACAAAACAAAAATTGCTATTAACAGATACGAAGCTCAAAACATCACCAAAAAAGTACTATGTATTTTAAAGAGTAGTGTATAGTGATGTATTAATCATCGCTATACAACTTTTTCTCTGGCCCAAACAAGGTGGTTACATTTGGTGCTCTTATTTGTAGATGTTTTACTTGAGTAAACAGAACTACAATACATTTTAGCAGACACCCTTCTCCAGAGCGACTTACAGGAGCAGTTAGGGTTAATTGACTAGCTCATCGACAGATTTTTCACCTAGTCGGCTCGGATATTCGAACCAGCGACCTTTCGGTCACTGGCACAACATGCTTAAGCGCTAGGCTACCTTCCGGCAAAAGTACTGTATACGGCTATACCTTACATTGTTGAGTCACCTCATCATGGGGTTAAACATACACAAACTAAGTGTATAAAAAGCATGATCCGATATGAAAAATTATACTTAATTTGAACCATTCACATCCCAGCAGTAATGTACAACCTAACCAAAGACTAGACAATAAAGCCTTAAATTTTCATTTCATGTTAGAAATAATAAATTAACACATTTTCAGAATTAAATGTACCTTACCACGAATACATTGTTATATATACACACTTATCTACCCAGCGTTATCACCATATATTAGCAGCCTGAGCAACTATTATCATATATGGCATAAGGTTTCTTCTGTTGCAGTATGTTCTTATAATGCCGAAACACAGGGATGGGATGGGATGTGATGGGATGGGGGGAGGGATGGGATGGGATGGGGGGAGGATGGGGGAGATGGGGGAGGGGGGAGGGGGGTATGGATGTGGTACACAGACCAACGAGCTACTGCGGCCCTCATACTGAGATCTGTTTTCTTGTGGTCCCAACCCCCCCATAAAAGTTGCCGATCCCTGCCGCAAGATGTACGGAATACTTGCAATAAAAGAAAAAAGGTAGAAGTTATACTCAACATATACAACCAATAACTTTACCGCCCAAGTTAAATCCTCATCATTTTCTTAAGAGCAAAAAAAAAAAAAAAAAAGTACTAATGTAGTACAGTAATTGTATAGTCTGGAAAAAAGCTTGCATGATTTATGAGCTGCAGTTCAATCCGTTCACATCTCTTTGATTTCAATTGTAGTGCCAGTGGGTTGTGAGGCTTCCCCAACTCACTACTCCTAGTGCCATCTTCATAGTGCAAAAGCTAGAGGTTACAGAGGTGTGGGGGAAAGTGGAAGGGAGGCTACGGCCATTACCCAACCAGAGACTGTTGACAGAGCTCTCTTCGTCGCTCTGGGTCTTTGGGACGGGGGGACTTTTCAGTTGATTCGTCTAAAAGTGGGGGACAAGACTCAATGTTAGAAATGCATTCTTACTAAGTTCAAGTGATTATATTCGTAGAGCTATCAATACAACGTGGTCTCAGAGCATTTTGTATTATTCTGTACGTATCGCACTCCAGTTAGTGTGATATGTTACATTTCGTATGGTTCAGTGCATTCGTAAAGTATTCAGACCCCTTGACCTTTTCCCACATTTTGTTACGTTACAGCCTTATTCTAAAATGGATTAAATAGTTTTTTCCTCATCAATCTACACACAATACCCCATAATGACAAAGCAAAAACAGGTTTTTAGAAATTTTTGCAAATGTATTAAAAATAAAAAACGGAAAAATAACATTTACATAAGTATTCAGACCCTTTACTCATTACTTTGTTGAAGCACCTTTGGCAGCGATTACAGCCTCGAGTCTTGGGTGTGACGCTACAAGCATGGCACACCTGTATTTGGGGAGATTCTCACATTCTTCTCTGCAGATCCTCTCAAGCTCTGTCAGGTTGGATGGGGAGCGTTGCTGCACAGCTATTTTCAGGTCTCTCCAGAGATGTTAGATCGGGTTCAAGTCCGGGCTCTGGCTGGGCCACTCAAGGACATTCAGAGACTTGTCCTGAAGCCACTCCTGTGTTGTCTTTGCTGTGTGCTTAGGGTCGTTGTCCTGTTGGAAGGTGAACCTTTGCCCCAGTCTGAGGTCCTGAGCGCTCTGGAGCAGGTTTTCATCAAGAATCTCTCTGTACTTTGCGCCGTTCATCTTTGCCTCAATCATGACTAGTCTCCCAGTCCCTGCCGCTGAAAAACATCCCCACAGCATGATGCTGCCACCACCATGCTTCACCATAGTGATGGTGCCAGGATTATTCCAGAGGTGATGCTTGGCATTGAGGCCAAAGAGTTCAATCTTTGTTTCATCAGACCAGAGAATCTTGTTTCTCATGGTCTGAGAGTCCTTTAGGTGCCTTTTGGCAAACTCCAAGCGGGCTGTCATGTGCCTTTTACTGAGGCGTGGCTTCCGTCTGGCCACTAACATAAAGGCCTGATTGGTAGAGTGCTGCAGAGATGGTTGTCCTACTGGAAGGTTCTCCCATCTCCACAGAGGAAATCTGGAGCTCTGTCAGAGTGACCATCGGGCTCTTTGTCACCTCCCTGACCAAGGCCCTTCTCCCCCGATTGCTCAGTTTGGCCGGGCAGCCAGATCTAGGAAGAGTCTTGGTGGTTCCAAACTTCTTCCATTTAAGAATGATGGAGGCCACTGTGTTCTTGGGGACCTTCAATGCTGCAGAAATTTTTTGGTACCCTTCCCCAGATCTGTGCCTCGACACAATCCTGTCTCGGAGCTCTACGGACAATTCCTTCGACCTCATGGCTTGGTTTTTGCTCTGACATGCACTGTCAACTGTGGGACCTTATATAGACAGGTGGACTCCAATCAAGTTGTAGAAACATCTCAAGGAAGATCAATGGAAACAAGATGCACCTGAGCTCAATTGTTAGTCTCATAGCAAAGGATCTGAATACTTATGGCACAATTGCATTTTATCGATGGCAATTAGAATGCACAGAGATACCGTGACGAGATCCTGAGGCCCATTGTCGTGCCCTTCATCTGCCGCCATCACCTCGTGTTTCAGCATGATAATGCACGGCCCCATGACGCAAGGATCTATACACAATTCCATGAAGCTGAAAATGTCCCAGTTCTTCCATGGCCTGCGTATTCACCAGACATGTCACCCATTGAGCATGTTTGGGATGCTCTGGATCGACGTGTACGACAGTGTATTCCAGTTCCTGCCATTATCCAGCAATTTCGCACATCCAGTGAAGAGGAGTGGCACAACATTCCACAGGCCACAATCAACAGCCTGATCAACTCTATGCCGGAGATGTGTCGCGCTGCATGAGGCAAATGGTGGTCACACCAGATAGACTGGTTTTCTGATCCACACCCCCCTACTTTTTTTTTTTTGTTATCTGTGGCCAACAGATGCATATCTGTATTCCCAGTCATGTGAAATCCATAGATTAGGGCCTAATGAATTCATTTCAACTGACTGATTTCCTTATATGAACTGTAACTTAGTAAAATCTTTGAAATTGTTGCGTGTTATTTTTGTTTAGTGTAGTTGCTAAAATGCTAAAGTTGTCCGTGATGAGATTCGAACACGCAACCTTTGGTTGCTAGATGTTCTCGTTAAAACGCCCGATTAGCCACCCTCCTTTTGTTTTGGCCTTAAGTAACCTTTTATCTTATGTAACCATACCAAATGTAACATATCATACACATTTTTGTGTACCGGATTTACGTTTACTCTGTTACGTCTAGTCTATGAGACCAGGCTGATCAACAGATTGGCATTTTGGAGTATCAGAGGCAGAATGGTGAATGGATGACCAAATAACATAAATGTAACAAAAGCTGTCTCCACAATACCATTGACTAGTAGTTATTGTAGAATATCCCCGTCTTGCTGTACAATTACCTTCTCCGACGTTGAAGATATAGGCGGATAAGCCACTGCACCACAAATGGCCATGCCACAGCAAAGGCAACAGCGCTAGGAGACACGTCAAAAGGCCACCAGGATGGTTTCTACAGGACAAAAGAGGATGATAAATGCATATTTATACGTAAAAATTTATGCACACATGACTGTAAGTCGCTTTGGATAAAAGCGTCTGCTAAATGGCATATTATTATATATTCTGAAAACTAGAGAAGTATATTTCCTGAAGAAAATGTGGTGTACTTGCTAGTTTATTTTAAAGTATTTATGGAATAAGTTACAGTAGTGCTGTTGAGTGCAGTAGTAACAGTGGTGACTGATTTATAGTTGAAAAAGTAGGTAGATGGAAAAATGGACTGATTGGCTGTTGATAGGATAGCCTAAACATTTAAACGTTGGTATGGTGTCTCTCTAGCTTGAACGGTTCAAGAGTTACTGTTGGGGAGTTATTTTATGCTAATTTAAATAGTTATAGTTGATAAAAGTTTTTTTTATTTTTTTATGTGAAGTTAGGATAGCCTGAATGTTTTCAAGTTGGTCTTGTAGCTTAAATTGGACAAGGAGCAGGACCATTTTGAATAGCTACCTCTGTATTCCTATGGTTATCATTCAAACCCATGTTAATTTATGCACATTTTAAAATAGTTATAGTTCAAAAACTATTAATAGTATCAAAAAGCCGTTGACTAAGATGGGCCAGTCTGAACATCTCAACATTGGTTTGGTGTTGATAGCTTAAAACGGTTCAAAAAGGACTAGCGCAGACAAATGTTCCCCATGTAAGTTTATGGCCCTTTTATTGCCATTGAAATGCATTGGGACCTCATTTAAGTATTGTTGTAGTACAAAAAACTATAGACGCTATCAAATATATTTTCTCAAGAACTCTAAGTTGGGGCCTTTTGAACACCTGAAAAGGTGGTTTCGTGTTTATAGCTTATACAGTTACAGATTTGTGGCGTTTGCTCTAATATGCAAATGTGGCCTAATTTAAACTGATTAAAAGGATGGAGGAATTACATAATCTATACATTTACGAAGTGGTTCCATCATCCTGAAGATGTTTTGGAGTTTCTAGTCTTGAAATGGTTAGAAAGCAGTGCCACTGTGAATATCGACCCGTCATTGTCGCCATTGACTCTAATTGCAAACTGTAAATAGCTGTAGTTCCAAAAGTATTTATAGTATAAAAATATCCTTTGACAAGCAATCTTGGGGTCAGTCTGAACATCTCAACGTTTGGTTTGGTGTTGATAGCTTGAAACGTTGACATATAGAAGATGAGTCTCCATTTTATACCATTCAAGTCTATGGCCATTGACTTGCATTACGTTTTATGCAAATATGGTTGTTCTGCAAAAAGTATAAATAGTATCGAAAAATATCTCTCTAGCAACCTGAAGACGGCCTGTCTGCACATTCTAAAGTTGTTTTAGTGTTAATAGCTCAAGTGGTTTAAGCGCTAGAGTGGAATATTAAACATTGGACTATGTAAGAAAGATTTCAGCAAGCACACTTAATAAATGCTTCCTTTATATATCTCACAATATCCCTAAGAAGAAAAGTATCTGTATTCTGAATCACAATACCTGTGGGAAAATACAAAGGGCATGTTCAGTCTACGACCATGGGAACAGTCTACGACCGTGGGAACAGTCTACGACCGCGGGAACAGTCTACGACCACGGGAACAGTCTACGACCACGGGAACAGTCTACGACCACGGGAACAGTCTACGACCACGGGAACAGTCTACGACCACGGGAACAGTCTACGGCCACGGGAACAGTCTACGGCCACGGGAACAGTCTACGGCCACGGGAACAGTCTACGACCACGGGAACAGTCTACGACCACGGGAACAGTCTACGACCACGGGAACAGTCTACGGCCACGGGAACAGTCTACGGCCACGGGAACAGTCTACGGCCACGGGAACAGTCTACGACCGCGGGAACAGTCTACGACCGCGGGAACAGTCTACGACCGCGGGAACAGTCTACGACCGCGGGAACAGTCTACGACCACGGGAACAGTCTACGACCACGGGAACAGTCTACGACCACGGGAACAGTCTACGGCCACGGGAACAGTCTACGGCCACGGGAACAGTCTACGACCACGGGAACAGTCTACGACCACGGGAACAGTCTACGACCACGGGAACAGTCTACGACCACGGGAACAGTCTACGACCACGGGAACAGTCTACGACTGTGGGAACAGTCTACGACCACGGGAACAGTCTACGACCACGGGAACAGTCTACGACCACGGGAACAGTCTACGACCATGGGAACAGTCTACGACAATGGGAACTGAGTCCTACATAAACAACGACAGACAGAAAAGCCAGTGTGCACCGTACCTTACTACCCTTCTTTGCCAGGGGTGATGGTGGGTATGGTAGAGCCAATGACTAGAAAACATATACAAAAGGGAGAAGAAAGGAACACGACAACGTTAATGAAATGACTTCTTAAACTCAATAGTTACAGTCCATCTTAGACCAAAAGATCTGACCTTTTGTGCCTGAATAAAAGGATTGAGAGCAATAGGTGGAAGTACTGGTCTCTGACCTGGGATGCAGTGAGGGCCTCCAGTGTGTGCAGTCTCTCCAGGACACTCTGCATGTCCTCCTGCAGTCTGGCCAGCGCCACTACGATCTGCTCATTCAGACTGCCTCCTGTTGCCCCAGCTCCCCCCCATCGCTCCCCGTCCCCTCCGCTACCCTGCAAGGGCCCCTGTGCCTCCGGGCCGTGCCCTGAAGACCTGGAGCCTTTAAACAAATATAGAAACGCAGAGAGGTGTAAACACTGACACATACTGCTAGAGAAATAAGACCGGATCTAAACCCACCTTACCTCGTTCTCTCCAGACCAGGGAGCTATCGACCCTATCTGAATTCAGTCTTTGTCTCTGAGAGGCCCCTCCACTAGTCTCCCCATCCTCCCCGCCACACTGGATGCCATTGGGCGGCCCCCGGGGGTCCTCAGGGGTCCCACACGGTGCCTCAGCGGGCCCCTCCTGATCGGACAGAGGGCTGTGGCTCTCCCCCTCCTCTTCCTCATCCAGCTCCAGACAGTGGTCAGTGTGTACCTCAGAGCCCTGGACCAAACACACATGCATGAGGATTTGGAAATGATGCATGTAGTGTGTGTGTGTACTTGCTTTGTTTGTTCTTGTCTGTACACTGTGTGTGTGTGTGCACGCTTACCTCTTCCAGGCCAAACTGGTCCATAGAGTCACAGTAGACCTCGCTGTCTGAGTCACTAGTCACATGATGGGGCCTAGATACATCCACATCTATAGGAATAGATAGCACAACATACCATACGGGTCAGCTTCGGCTCTTAGCCATATGGGAACCATCCCTCAGAGAGATGTTTGTGCTAGTAGGACCCATTAAGAAGCAACACAAATGCAACCAGTGCAGAGGCCTGTGCCCCATGAGCATTATGTGTGTTCTGCATTCCAAACGCATCCTTTCTCAAGGTGATCATTTATTTGATGTGAGGAGATGGTGAGAGGTCTAAAGTAATCAAAAACAACTGGCCCTAGACCAGATCAGCTTTTAAGGGGGATAATGTCATGGCAACCCATCAGAGCAGGTAGTCTGTCTGTTCCCAGGGAAGTGCTGAGTTGCAACAGCTCTGGGAGTAAAGCTGAGCAGCTTATTGGATCACACGGCCAAGGATCCATGAGGACAACCGCCCACTGTGGGCAGGCAGGGTGCAGATCTACAGAGGCCTGAGTATCCATTTTGAAACCTTTTTTTAGACATCTGTTTTATGGACGATCTGGATTTGGCCTATAATGCCTGCTTCTTGTTTTAGAGAGTAACGTTGATATTCAGCATACTAGATATCAATGGCAAACCTGAATTGTATCCAAATTCAATACTTAAGTTCTGTTCTAACAGAACTCTAGGACTGATATCCACTGTAATAGGTACGTCTATGTCTAGTGGCGGCAGGTAGCTTAGTGGTTAAGAGTGTTGTGCCAGTAATCGAAAGGTCGCTGGTTCTAATCCCTGAGCCGACTAGGTGAAAAATCTGTCGATGTGCCCTTAAGCAAGGCACTTAACCATAATTGCTCCTGTAAGTCGCTCTGGATAAGAGCGTCTGCTAAAATGACTAAAATGTAAATGTAATTTCTATGTGGTCCTCTGTAGCTCAGCTGGTAGAGCACGGCGCTTGTAACGCCAGGGTAGTGGGTTCGATCCCCGGGACCACCCATACACTCAAATGTATGCACGCATTACTGTAAGTCGCTTTGGATAAAAGCGTCTGTTAAATATTATATTATGTATACATTACAACCATAAAGAAATGTAATAATTATCATGCACCTGATTGGTTAGTTTCTACCTTTTTCTACAGTGCCTGAAAGACCTATTGGTTACCACAGGGAAAGAGTTTCTACCTTTGAAATAAATAGTAAGTTATGCTCTTGAAAAGCGCAAATTTACAAATGTACAATCCTGCGGTCATGGATAAAAGACTTAAGGCCCATGTGCACAGGGAACTCAAACCATCAGCCATGGTAAAGCATGCAAAACATTCTAACTAACTGAGACGGACTGCAGTATGTCACTGGTGTCAATGCAACATGAAGTGCTACCCAGAGCCATCTACTTAGAGAGTTGGGTCACCTTTCAGAATTTTCAATAATTGTTCTAATCCTAGACATTCCGTTAAAATAGCATTGTTTAAATATCCCCCACGTGATGTTAATTGAGCGCTAACATGTTTCAACTCTCTACAACACGTGGCTCTGGAGGTCCCCACCTGCGTGGTGGCCGTTGACCTGGACATGGGGCTCCAGGGGCAGGGTGCTGCTCAGGAGGCCCTCCTCCGAGTCCTCACTGTTCAGGGCAGCCTTGGAGGTGTGGGTCCCGTTGGAAAAGTGGCCCTTCCCGTTCCCCACATTACCATTGGACAGGGGAACTTTAGGTCTCCTGGAAGAGCCCTTTTTCTTTGACTTTTCTTTCACTGAAAGACATTTTCTAAATATATTATTACAAGAAGATTATTTTCTGTTTAACGTTTTCCTGTTTTTTTGTTATTGTTCTTTTCTTGTTCAAATGTTCGACAACACACCTTTTTTCACTTCCTTTATCTCAACAATTTCTTCCTCTTCCATCTCATCTTCCTCATCAAACTCCTCTTCCTCCCCCTGTTCCTCCACTGCCATGACTTTGGGCTTTGGAGGCTCGACCGCCGGTCTGGGTGGCCTTGTCTCCAAAGTGCCATTCATTTCCATTGTCCTAATGATGCTCCTTGTGACACTTTTTGAAGGCGCTGATGTAAGCATGGTCCCAAAACCTGTAGCATAGAAACAACTGTGTTACAATGATTTAGAACTATAACTTTGTTACTGCTAGTTTCATTTAGCCAAACAAAGAGATATACACTGTACCAGGAGATATACCAGGAGAATAGGGAGATATACCAGGAGATATACTAGGAGAATAGGGAGATATACTAGGAGAATAGGGAGATATACTAGGAGAATAGGGAGATATACTAGGAGAATAGGGAGATATACCAGGAGATATACTAGGAGAATAGGGAGATATACCAGGAGAATAGGGAGATATACTAGGAGAATAGGGAGATATACCAGGAGATATACTAGGAGAATAGGGAGATATACTAGGAGAATAGGGAGATATACCAGGAGATATACTAGGAGAATAGGGAGATATACTAGGAGAATAGGGAGATATACTAGGAGAATAGGGAGATATACTAGGAGAATAGGGAGATATACCAGGAGAATAGGGAGATATACCAGGAGAATAGGGAGATATACCAGGAGAATAGGGAGATATACTAGGAGAATAGGGAGATATACCAGGAGATACAGTGGGGAGAAAAAGTATTTAGTCAGCCACCAATTGTGCAAGTTCTCCCACTTAAAAAGATGAGAGAGGCCTGTAATTTTCATCATAGGTACACGTCAACTATGACAGACAAAATGAGATTTTTTTTCTCCAGAAAATCACATTGTAGGATTTTAAATGAATTTATTTGCAAATTATGGTGGAAAATAAGTCTTTGGTCAATAACAAAAGTTTCTCAATATTTTGTTATATACACCCTTTGTTGGCAATGACACAGGTCAAACGTTTTCTGTACGTCTGCACAAGGTTTTCACACACTGTTGCTGGTATTTTGGCCCATTCCTCCATGCAGATCTCCTCTAGAGCAGTGATGTTTTGGGGCTGTCGCTGGGCAACACGGACTTTCAACTCCCTCCAAAGATTTTCTATGGGGTTGAGATCTGGAGACTGGCTAGGCCACTCCAGGACCTTGAAATGCTTCTTACTAAGCCACTCCTTCGTTGCCCGGGCGGTGTGTTTGGGATAATTGTCATGCTGAAAGACCCAGCCACGTTTCATCTTCAATGCCCTTGCTGATGGAAGGAGGTTTTCACTCAAAATCTCACGATACATGGCCCCATTCATTCTTTCCTTTACGGATCAGTCGTCCTGGTCCCTTTGCAGAAAAACAGCCCCAAAGCATGATGTTTCCACCCCCATGCTTCACAGTAGGTATGGTGTTCTTTGGATGCAACTCAGCATTCTTTGTCCTCCAAACACGACGAGTTGAGTTTTTACCAAAAAGTTCTATTTTGGTTTCATCTGACCATATGACATTCTCCCAATCCTCTTCTGGATCATCCAAATGCACTCTAGCAAACTTCAGACGTGCCTGGACATGTACTGGCTTAAGCAGGGGGACACGTCTGGCACTGCAGGATTTGAGTCCCTGGCGGCGTAGTGTGTTACTGATGGTAGGCTTTGTTACTTTGGTCCCAGCTCTCTGCAGGTCATTCACTAGGTCCCCCCGTGTGGTTCTGGGATTTTTGCTCACCTTTCTTGTGATCATTTTGACCCCACGGGGTGAGATCTTGCGTGGAGCCCCAGATCGAGGGAGATTATCAGTGGTCTTGTATGTCTTCCATTTCCTAATAATTGCTCCCACAGTTGATTTCTTCAAACCAAGCTGCTTACCTATTGCAGATTCAGTCTTCCCAGCCTGGTGCAGGTCTACAATTTTGTTTCTGGTGTCCTTTGACAGCTCTTTGGTCTTGGCCATAGTGGAGTTTGGAGTGTGACTGTTTGAGGTTGTGGACAGGTGTCTTTTATACTGATAACAAGTTCAAACAGGTGCCATTAATACAGGTAACGAGTGGAGGACAGAGGAGCCTCTTAAAGAAGAAGTTACAGGTCTGTGAGAGCCAGAAATCTTGCTTGTTTGTAGGTGACCAAATACTTATTTTCCACCATAATTTGCAAATAAATTCATTAAAAATCCTACAATGTGATTTTCTGGATTTTTTTTCTGTCTCAATTTGTCTGTCATAGTTGACGTGTACCTATGATGAAAATTACAGGCCTCTCTCATCTTTTTAAGTGGGAGAACTTGCACAATTGGTGGCTGACTAAATACTTTTTTCCCCACTGTATACTAGGAGAATAGGGAGATATACTAGGAGAATAGGGAGATATACCAGGAGATATACTAGGAGAATAGGGAGATATACTAGGAGAATAGGGAGATATACCAGGATATATACTAGGAGAATAGGGAGATATACCAGGAGATATACTAGGAGAATAGGGATATATACTAGGAGATATACCAGGAGAATAGGGAGATACAGTGGGGAAAAAAAGTATTTAGTCAGCCACCAATTGTGCAAGTTCTCCCACTTAAAAAGATGAGAGAGGCCTGTAATTTTCATCATAGGTACACGTCAACTATGACAGACAAATTGAGAAAACAAATTCCAGAAAATCACATTGTAGGATTTTTTATGAATTTATTTGCAAATTATGGTGGAAAATAAGTATTTGGTCACCTACAAACAAGCAAGATTTCTGGCTCTCACAGACCTGTAACTTCTTCTTTAAGAGGCTCTTCTGTCCTCCACTCGTTACCTGTATTAATGGCACCTGTTTGAACTTGTTATCAGTATAAAAGACACCTGTCCACAACCTCAAACAGTCACACTCCAAACTCCACTATGGCCAAGACCAAAGAGCTGTCAAAGGACACCAGAAACAAAATTGTAGACCTGCACCAGGCTGGGAAGACTGAATCTGCAATAGGTAAGCAGCTTGGTTTGAAGAAATCAACTGTGGGAGCAAATATTAGGAAATGGAAGACATACAAGACCACTGATAATCTCCCTCGATCTGGGGCTCCACGCAAGATCTCACCCCGTGGGGTCAAAATGATCACAAGAACGGTGAGCAAAAATCCCAGAACCACACGGGGGGACCTAGTGAATGACCTGCAGAGAGCTGGGACCAAAGTAACAATGCCTACCATCAGTAACACACTACGCCGCCAGGGACTCAAATCATGCAGTGCCAGACGTGTCCCCCTGCTTAAGCCAGTACATGTCCAGGCCCGTCTGAAGTTTGCTAGAGTGCATTTGGATGATCCAGAAGAGGATTGGGAGAATATCATATGAAACCAAAATAGAACTTTTTGGTAAATACTCAACTCGTCGTGTTTGGAGGACAAAGAATGCTGAGTTGCATCCAAAGAACACCATACCTACTGTGAAGCATGGGGGTGGAAACATCATGCTTTGGGGCTGTTTTTCTGCAAAGGACCAGGACGACTGATTTGTGTAAAGGAAAGAATGAATGGGGCCATGTATCGTGAGATTTTGAGTGAAAACCTCCTTCCATCAGCAAGGGCATTGAAGATGAAACGTGGCTGGGTCTTTCAGCATGACAATGATCCCAAACACACCACCCGGGCAACGAAGGAGTGGCTTCGTAAGAAGCATTTCAAGGTCCTGGAGTGGCCTAGCCAGTCTCCAGATCTCAACCCCATAGAAAATCTTTGGAGGGAGTTGAAAGTCCGTGTTGCCCAGCGACAGCCCCAAAACATCACTGCTCTAGAGGAGATCTGCATGGAGGAATGGGCCAAAATACCAGCAACAGTGTATGAAAACCTTGTGAAGACATACAGAAAAACATTTGACCTGTGTCATTGCCAACAAAGGGTATATAACAAAGTATTGAGAAACTTTTGTTATTGACCAAATACTTATTTTCCACCATAATTTGCAAATAAATTCATAAAAAATCCTACAATGTGATTTTCTGGATTTTTTTTCTCATTTTGTCTGTCATAGTTGACGTGTACCTATGATGAAATTTACAGGCCTCTCTCATCTTTTTAAGTGGCAGAACTTGCACAATTGGTGGCTGACTAAATACTTTTTTGCCCCACTGTATACTAGGAGATATACCAGGAGAATAGGGAGATATACTAGGAGAATAGGGAGATATACCAGGAGAATAGGGAGATATACCAGGAGATATACTACATAACCAAAAGTATGTGGACACCTGCTCGTCGAACATCTCATTCCAAAATCATGGGCATTAATATGGAGTTGGTCCACCCTTTGCTGCTATAACAGCCTCCACTCTTCTGGGAAGGCTTTCCACTAGATGTTGGAACATTGCTGCGGGGACTTGCTTCCATTCAGCCACAAGAGCATTAGTGAGGTCGGGCACTGATGTTGGCCGATTAGGACTGGCTCGCAGTCGGTGTTCCAATTCATCCCAAAGGTGTTCGATGGGGTTGAGGTCAGGGCTCTGTGCAGGCCAGTCAAGTTTTTCCACACCGATCTCCACAAACAATTTCTGTATGGACCTCGCTTTGTCCACGGGGGCATTGTCATGCTGAAACAGGAAAGGGCCTTCCCCAAACTGTTACCACAAAATTAGAAGCACAGAATCGTCTAGAATGTCATTGTATGCTGTAGCGTTAAGATTTCCCTTCACTGGAACTAAGGGGCCTAGCCCAAACCATGAAAAACAGCCCCAGATCGTTATTCCTCCTCCACCAAACTTTACAGCTGGTACTATGCATTCGGGCAGGTAGCGTTCTCCTGGCATCCGCCAAACTCAGATTTGTCCATAGGACTGCAGGATGGTGAAGCGTGATTCATCAGTCCAGAAAACGCGTTTCCACTGCTACAGAGTCCAATGGCGGCAAGCTTTATACAACTCCAGCCGATGCTTGGTATTGCGCATGGTGATCTTAGGCTTGTGTGTGGCTGCTTGGCCATGGAAACCCATTTCATAAAGCTCCCGTCAAACAGTTATTGTGCTGACTTTGCTTCCAGAGGCAGTTTGGAACTAGGTAGTGAGTGTTGCAACCAAGGACACACTATTTTTACGTGCTATGCGCTTCAGCACTCGGCGGTCCCGTTCTGTGAACTTGTGTGGCCTACCGCTTCGCGGTTGAGCCGTTGTTGCTCCTAGATGTTTCCACTTCACAATAAAAGCACTTACAGTTGACCAGGGCAGCTCTAGCAGGGCAGAAATTTGATGAACTGACTTGTTGGAAAGGTGGCATCCTATGACGGGGCCACGTTGAAAGTCACTGAGCTCTTCAGTAAAGCCATTCTACTGCCAATGTTTGTCTATAGAGATTGCATGGCTGTGTGCTCCATTTTATACACCTGTCAGCAACGGGTGTGGTTGAAATAGCCGAATCCACTAATTTGAAGGGGTGTCCACAAACTTTTGTATATACAGTGCATTCGGAAAGTATTCAGACCATTTTACTTTTTCCACATTTTGTTACATAAAATTATATTTTTCTAAAATTGATTAAATTGTCTCCCCCCTCATCAATCTACACAAAATACCCTATAATGACAAAACAAAAACAGGTTTTTAGAAATTGTTGCACATTTATTACAAATAAAACACTAATATATATAATTTACATACACTACCAATCAAAAGTTTGGACACCTACTCATTCAAGGGTTTTTACATTTTTACAATTTAGTCATTTAGCAGACGCTCTTATCCAGAGCGACTTACAGTTAGTGAGTGCATACATATTTCTTTATTTTTACTGCAATTTCTGAGGCTGGTAACTCTAATGAACTTATAATAATAATAATAATAATAATAATAATAATATGCCATTTAGCAGACGCTTTTATCCAAAGCGACTTACAGTCATGCGTGCATACATTTTTGTGTATGGGTGGTCCCGGGGATCGAACCCACTACCTTGGCGTTACAAGCGCCGTGCTCTACCAGCTGAACTACAGAGGACCACTTATCCTCTGCAGCAGAGGTAACTCTGGGTCTTCCATTCCTGTGGCGGTCCTAATGAGAGCCAGTTTCATCATAGCGCTTGATGGTTTTTGCGACTGCACTTGAAGAAACTTTCAAAGTTCTTGAAATGTTCCATATTGACTGACCTTCATGTCTTAAAGTAATGATGGACTGTCGTTTCTCTTTGCTTATTTGAGCTGTTCTTGCCATAATATGGACTTGGTCTTTTACCAAATAGGGCTATCTTCTGTATACCCCCCTACCTGCACAGCTATTTTCAGGTCTCTCCAGAGACGTTCAATCGGGTTCAAGTCTGGGCTCTGGCTGGGCCACTCAAGGACATTCAGAGACTTGTCCCGAAGCCACTCCTGCGTTGTCTTGGCTGTGTGCTTAGGGTCGTTGGAAGGTGAACCTTCACCCCAGTCTGAGGTCCTGAGCACTCTGGAGCAGGTTTTCATCAAGGTTCTCTCTGTACTTTGCTCCGTTCATCTCTCCCTCGATCCTGACTAGTTTCCCAGTCCCTGCCGCTGAAAAACATCCCCACAGCATGATGCTGCCACCTCCGTAGGGATGGTGCCAGGTTTCCTCCAGACGTGATGCTTGGCATTCAGGCCAAAGAGTTCAATCTTGGTTTCATCAGACCGGAGAATCTTGTTTCTCATGGTCTGAGAGTCCTTTCAGTGCCTTTTGACAAACTCCAAGCGGGCTGTCATGTGCCTTTTACTGAGGAGTGGCTTCCGTCTCGCCAGTCTACCATAATGGCCTAATTGGTAGAGTGCTGGAGAGATGGTTGTCCTTCTGGAAGGTTCTCCCATCTCCACAGAGGAACTCTGGAGCACTATCAGAGCGACCATCGGGTTCTTGGTCACCTCCCTGACCAAGGCCCTTCTCCCCCGATTGCTCAGTTTGGCCGGGCGGCCAGCTCTAGGAAGAGTCTTGGTGGTTCCAAACTTCCATTTAAGAATGATGGAAGCCACTGTGTTCTTGGAGACCTTCAATGCTGCAGAAACTATTTGGTACCCTTCCCCAATCATGCCTTCTAAATCATGTCCAATCAATTTAATTTACCACAGGTGGACTCCAATCAAGTTGTAGAAACATCTCAAGGATGATCAATGGAAACAGGATGCACCTGAGCTCAATTTCAAGTATCATAGCAAAGGGTCTGAATACTTATGTAAATAAGGTTTTTTATTTTTTATTTTTTAAATACATTTGCAAAAATGTTTAAAAACCTGTTTTCGCTTTGTCATTATGGGGTATTGTGTGTAGATTGATGAGGAAAAAATGTAATTTAATCAATTTTAGAATAGGGCTGTTACGTAACAAAATGTGGAAAAAGTCAAGGGGTCTGAATACTTACCCAATGCACTGTATACCGGGAGACATACCGGGAGACAAATTCTAATTTAACCAAACTATGAGATATAAAGCTAAAATAAAACATGTAAAAAAGCTAATTATACTGAACTACAACACCAGACATAACTAAAAAGGTCCGGGCATTGTGGGTAAATACACATCTATAGACTTGCCTTCAAGTTGCCTAGCAAATTTTGTCAAACGGGCTGAGCACATGATAGAAATGGATAACTTAGTATGGAAGACATGCAAAATCAAATCAAATCAAATTCATATGAAATCAAATGAGAACAAAGGTGGTGGCAGTACCTGGGGTCAGGTCTGACACCTGATTGATCTTCTTTTTCTCTTCCACCTGTTCATAGAAGGGACCCAGCACCTTCAGCAGCTGCTCTACCTCATCCGTGCAGGGCATGCCCTCAAGGATCTGTTGTTTAAACACGACAACAAACACATTCAGTGCCCTCTGACGTCCACTGACATCCAGGCCATCCTGTCCGAACGTCATTTAGACAGAATTTTTTTTTTTTTATCAACAAAATGATCCACCTCCGGGTTGGGAGTCAATTCCTTTTAACTTAATTGAACTCAAGGGAATTTCAATTCAAGAATAGAATTCCACTTGCTTCCTGGATTCATCAACAATCTATTAGAATACCTGCCTGCCAATGCTGGTATGCTGACTTCTGCATCGACATTCATATCCATTCAAGATAAAAACACTTACCAGCTTCAATTCATCAACGTAAGCAGCCATTGCCTCTTCCTTGAGCATTTCTCCCAGATCATTCCATGCATCCCTAAATAGACAGAACAAGATGTTTAACATAACACCCACATTGACAGTCTCCTTCCTAGAGTATATTGCCTTAAAAATCATGTTAATGCCTCTTCAAGTGATAATACAGGTTAATATTTAGTTAAGTTATCAGTGACAGAAACAACTGCTTTTAAGGATCTTGGGTATTGTGATCCAGTTGCTTTAAATTATTTAACACTTATAGACATAATGGGCATAACGAACACTGAAATAGGAGCCATGGACAGCACGTAAAGTCCTTATAGTTCAGATCATCATGTCATTTGTTATCAGCAGAGTATCCACTTGGTCAATGACCCGGATGCTCATTGAGCTAAGCGGTAGCTGGGCCTGTCAGCTCTATAAGTAAGGCTCAGTAAAGCAATAACAGTCTAAATGTCTTAATAGCTAACCGATTATAAAACAGCTGCATTGTCATTTCTTAAAAAGAGGATTCCATCAAAGCGATTTTCTATAAAAAATAAATAAAAATAAAAAGTAAAAACAGTCAACTCCTGCCAAGTGGGTGAAAGGTGACATGACATATCATGCCTCTTCAGCACAACGGGTCCAGAGTTTATCAGACGAAATGTGGCAATAGGAAAGTTAACCGCAAGGACTACAATACAGACAAATCTCTGTCGTCGTTAGAAGATATCTATTTGACTCCTACTGTTCTCTTTGCGTTACCATTTCACTTTGCCCATGGGGTCCCAGAAGCCAGGTCTGGGTATGTTGCAGGGTCCTAGTGTGGATTGTTTGTAGTAACTGTAAAACTTGAGCATCATGTCATTAGAGGGCTGAAAGGAACCTGGAATGGATACACAAAATAAAAATGCAGAATATATATTGGCCTGAGATGAGGATGAGGCGTGTCAATGAGAGGTATGATACCTCAAACAGAGTGGTACCTAGGCTAAGACTACATCACTTTGGGGTAAAAACATGGTCTTAGTATTTCGAAAGGCTTTTGGAAAACTCTGTAGGTTCCACACAATGCATTTCATTGTCATGTTATTCAGGCGTATAAAAATATACCTACTCCCAGAGAGCTTTGGAATGTAGGTTAACGTAATTGGCTTTAGGCTACAATGTTGCATATAGCCCTCGTAGCCCTTACCGTCTGGAGGCAAGCTTTGTATCACTTTGACAGCGGCATCAAACCTCCGCTCGTACAAAGGTTTTCCATCCTCAATCTCCATCATGACACAAAGTGTGAATTACGATAACGAACTCTTCAAACCTAGGGATAATCATTATTAAAGTGGTCAGACAGGAAGGCACAACATGAGAGTTGAGTATGGGTTGCAGAAATATATGTTGTGGTTTACAGCTAGGTCATACGCCCATAATAACACTGGTGAAATAATATAACAACCGTTCACAATAACATAAAAGTACTTCAAATATAGAAGTACTATCGGTGACTTATTGACAACAAGCCCGTAACAGCTAAGCTAAACCAAAACCACAGGTAAGGTTATGTCGTCTGTGAAATGTTGAGCACCCAATGCAATAGAGACAAAACAAATGGTAAAAAAAAACATCCTAATCATTTACCTTTCTAATGAACACAACAAATATATACACTGCACTCGGTAAATAAGCTCAGTAGGCTACGTTTGTCACTCACCATTTAACAATCTAGCGTTACTTGCTTGAGACCCCGATTTACCAACAGAAGCCATGCGCAATACAGCAGTGACAGGCACTGCATGCTATGGGAGTTGTAGTTTTCTACTGCCAGGATGAAGATAAATATGTTCTTTATTATTACACCAAAATCCCTACAAGCTCCACATTGCACCAGCCACAGCGCGAATTTACAGGATATGTAGTTCTAAATGCTGTTTATGGTGGATTGTGTAATTGACCTAAAAACAAATGTATGGTAAAGGGATGTAGCCAACACAATACTATGTGTTGTTGGCCACCGTAAGAAATGTCACAAGCGCATAAAAAATCGTCATGCGTTGATGTTTAGTATAAAATGTGAGGATTTTTTGCCGATCGGAAGCCCGGACAAGTATACATTGCAGCACTACGCATCCCAGCATTCTACACGGTGATCCATATTTTGGTCAGAGGAAGAGGAGAAGAGAGAGGGACAGTAGTTACCACAGACACAAAGTCCTAAACCCCGCCTATTTCTACAATGTATCTTCTTAAAATGTGATTTTAAGTTATACCCTAACCACACTATTTATTTTATGCCTTACGCTAACCTTAAATTAACACGAAAAAGCTCGTTTTAGTTTTTATTACATTTGATGATATGATAGCCAATTTCGACTTTGTGACTGTGGTAATTAGTGGCAATCTGGAGAACTGGGCCCATAATCTGTTTTCTCCAGCAGGTGGCGTTTTTTTTTGCTCACAAAGCGAGTAGTTTTTGTATGGAGGTAAATTAGGTCGAATTGGCTTAACAAGAAATTGAATGACTTATTTGCTACGTGTGATTTATTTGATCGAAAATAGGTTTCGTAATGCGTAGGTTGTTACGAGTGTACTGATATAAGTAGGACACGTGACATCCCAGCAACTTTGAGGAAAAACACTTTATATCGGAGTTGTGCCTGTTGTATACCCTTCTCATTGGCTAGAATGGTCCCACCTGATCTTGCCTCCTCCCGACTGCCTTCCAGTTTTTAAGAAATGTTTTTTAATTGTTAGAGCGGACACTAGAGTATCTGGTCAATATAATGGATCATCTGTGGTTTAGTAGTTTTTTTGCGGGTGGTTGCGCCGATGTGAAAGCGAGGCCGTTGCAAAATGTTTCGTCTGTTGCAAAACGTTTTTCAACGGAAACCGTTTAGGCCTTCGCCAAACGGAAAACGTTTTGGAACGAAAACGAGAGTTTCAATTGGTCAAATTCGCCGTTTCGTTCCGTTTGGTCTGTTCGCTTCCCTTTAGTTCCTAGACTAAACGGTCAACTGTTTCTGTTGCAAAACGTTTTGCAACTGAATCCTACTAATGAATACACCCCAGGAATCCCACAATACTAGGCGAAGGAGTTTCTTCTTTTTTTCGTGGCAGAGCTGGTTGTTTCAAACCTCAGTCAAAGCGAAAGCAGAAGTCGCTATGCTGGGAGATGTAAGATGGCAGAGCTGCAAATGTTGTTAGAGGAAGAAATTCCAGCCGGCAAAAGAGCTCTTGTAGAGAGTTACCAGAATCTCACACGGGTGGCAGACTACTGTGAAAACAATTATGTTCAGGTAAGCAAAAGGAGTGATTTTACTCAACATTGTTATCTCTGAATTCTTGTCGTTGAACGGGTGGGAAACTGGGGACAGGAAATGTAGATAAAGAAATGGAAAGGATCACAGTTAATGACCACAGTACTAGATAATAGAGATTACACATCCTTAAAGAGTCTTTGCCCATTTCAGTGTGTAGTTTGAAACGCACTGGACACGTTGGACACAGTCTTGCCCATTCATTGCATTGTTTTGTTGGTCCCTTGATCGTTTTAGTTAGTTTACACAGAGGGTGTGTCTAATACTAACTTCTGCTGTTATCTTCGTTTAATAAAAAATCAAAATGTACCAAACTAAACCGCTGTTGAAAGATTCACTGAAAGGTGATGTACTACACAGGTTTAATCTGATTGTTACATTGTTACAAAGTAGAGTAGCAGTTGTGCTCGCGATTACACTGGCATTGCTTACTAACTGTCCCTTACAGACACTGAGAGAGCTTGTCATTTCATTTCCATTTATTTACTTATTTATTACACATATTTTATTAGGATTTGCTGTGATATATTTGCAATACGTGGACTATGATATTGTAAGCAATTGCTAACGTATACATTTCAAGGCATTTATAAGAAGTGTATTACTGTTTGATGCAATTAGCCTATAGGTTCACACACAAAAACAACCAAGCCAATCACTGCTTAGTATTTTCCCAAATACTTCTATCTGGCGAACATCAGACGTTTTGAGCTCGTTTTTCACTGAACGGCTTCTGAAATTTGCCCCATATGATTGTGTTATCCTTTAACTAAGTTCCACAGATTGTGAGTGTTGGAATTTGGTCGTGGTTTCACAAATTCCATAGATGCAAGGACAACTGAACTTCAATTATTTTACAGGGTTCTTTTATGTGCGACCTCAGCCTGCCAAGTTTGCTTTGACTATATTTGCTGCATTATAATTACTTTAATTGTGGGCTAGCAGCTGAAGTTATTGATAGGTAAGAATTTGGACCATAGCTTTGCAAACTGTATTTTATTGGCCCGTTAAGAGAATGTCAAAGCTGATTTTGTAATTTAGTAGATTGATATTATGATTTGGCGTCTGACCTACAAAAATCGAAACTGTAGGCAAGACCTGATTCAATCTCAGTGATTTATAAAGATGAGTGTTTGGAAATTCATTATTTTAATCCTATGCTGTGAATATACAATACAAGCGCTCTCTAGATGTAGGTGTTGATATGATGAGTTAAAATGGATTCCACTCAGTGGTTATGTTATAACATTTAGTTAACATGAATAAGTTGTTGCATAAGAAGACCTTTGATGAGCTATCTTTGTCCTAGTCAAGCACACTCCCCATCAGTGTGAAGAGGCTGTAGTTTGCTGCTGAGATCCACCTTGCTGCTGAGAATCCAGATGAAATGTTTAGGTGACCGACCATTAAAGAGTCCATAAACAATACAACATATTACATCAGTTATAAAGGGTTTTTCCAACTCCATGAGGACTGCTTATAGGGTATATCCATTTGAATTCAATCACTTTTTGACAGCATCCCTTTTGATTGAAACAAAACTTTCCATACATGTTTGCCCATGGAAGAAGTGGTCAGAAAGTGACTTTTGGGACCTGAATGCCAAAACATTCAGGAGGTAGAGCACAGTGCAGAACAGTAAAGACAATTAGAGTATAGTACAGGTCAGTACACTAGACTATAGGTCAGTACAGTAGACTATAGGTCAGTACAGTAGACTATAGGTCAGTATAGTACAGTAGACTATAGGTCAGTACAGTAGACTATAGGTCAGTATAGTACAGTAGACTATAGGTCAGTATAGTACAGTAGACTATAGGTCAGTATAGTACAGTAGACTATAGGTCAGTACAGTAGACTATAGGTCAGTATAGTACAGTAGACTATAGGTCAGTATAGTACAGTAGACTATAGGTCAGTACAGTAGACTATAGGTCAGTATAGTACAGTAGACTATAGGTCAGTATAGTACAGTAGACTATAGGTCAGTATAGTACAGTAGACTATAGGTCAGTATAGTACAGTAGACTATAGGTCAGTATAGTACAGTAGACTATAGGTCAGTACAGTAGACTATAGGTCAGTATAGTACAGTAGACTATAGGTCAGTATAGTACAGTAGACTATAGGTCAGTATAGTACAGTAGACTATAGGTCAGTATAGTAGACTATAGGTCAGTATAGTACAGTAGACTATAGGTCAGTATAGTACAGTAGACTATAGGTCAGTACAGTAGACTATAGGTCAGTATAGTACAGTAGACTATAGGTCAGTATAGTAGACTATAGGTCAGTATAGTACAGTAGACTATAGGTCAATATAGTACAGTAGACTATAGGTCAGTATAGTACAGTAGACTATAGGTCAGTACAGTAGACTATAGGTCAGTATAGTACAGTAGACAATAGGTCAGTATAGTATAGTAGACTATAGGTCAGTATAGTACAGTAGACTATAGGTCAGTATAGTATAGTAGACTATAGGTCAGTACAGTAGACTATAGGCCAGTACAGTACAGTAGACTATAGGTCAGTATAGTATAGTAGACTATAGGTCAGTACAGTAGACTATAGGCCAGTACAGTACAGTAGACTATAGGTCAGTATAGTATAGTAGACTATAGGTCAGTATAGTACAGTAGACTATAGGTCAGTATAGTACAGTAGACTATAGGTCAGTACAGTAGACTATAGGCCAGTACAGTACAGTAGACTATAGGTCAGTATAGTACAGTAGACTATAGGTCAGTATAGTACAGTAGACTATAGGTCAGTATAGTAGACTATAGGTCAGTATAGTACAGTAGACTATAGGTCAGTATAGTACAGTAGACTATAGGTCAGTACAGTAGACTATAGGTCAGTATAGTACAGTAGACTATAGGTCAGTATAGTACAGTAGACTATAGGTCAGTATAGTACAGTAGACTATAGGTCAGTATAGTACACTATAGGTCAGTATAGTACAGTAGACTATAGGTCAGTATAGTACAGTAGACTATAGGTCAGTACAGTAGACTATAGGTCAGTATAGTACAGTAGACTATAGGTCAGTATAGTAGACTATAGGTCAGTATAGTACAGTAGACTATAGGTCAGTATAGTACAGTAGACTATAGGTCAATATAGTACAGTAGACTATAGGTCAGTATAGTACAGTAGACTATAGGTCAGTACAGTAGACTATAGGTCAGTATAGTACAGTAGACAATAGGTCAGTATAGTATAGTAGACTATAGGTCAGTATAGTACAGTAGACTATAGGTCAGTATAGTATAGTAGACTATAGGTCAGTAATCAGTAGACTATAGGCCAGTACAGTACAGTAGACTATAGGTCAGTATAGTATAGTAGACTATAGGTCAGTATGTACAGTAGACTATAGGCCAGTATAGTATAGTAGACTATAGGTCAGTATAGTATAGTAGACTATAGGTCAGTATAGTACAGTAGACTATAGGTCAGTATAGTACAGTAGACTATAGGTCAGTACAGTAGACTATAGGTCAGTATAGTACAGTAGACTATAGGTCAGTATAGTACAGTAGACTATAGGTCAGTATAGTACAGTAGACTATAGGTCAGTATAGTACAGTAGACTATAGGTCAGTATAGTACAGTAGACTATAGGTCAGTATATCCCAGTAGACTATAGGTCAGTATAGTACAGTAGACTATAGGCCAGTACAGTACAGTAGACTATAGGTCAGTATAGTACAGTAGACTATAGGTCAGTATAGTACAGTAGACTATAGGTCAGTATAGTACAGTAGACTATAGGTCAGTATAGTACAGTAGACTATAGGTCAGTATAGTACAGTAGACTATAGGTCAGTATAGTATAGTAGACTATAGGTCAGTACAGTAGACTATAGGTCAGTATAGTACAGTAGACTATAGGCCAGTACAGTACAGTAGACTATAGGTCAGTATAGTACAGTAGACTATAGGTCAGTATAGTACAGTAGACTATAGGTCAGTATAGTACAGTAGACTATAGGTCAGTATAGTATAGTAGACTATAGGTCAGTATAGTACAGTAGACTATAGGTCAGTATAGTAGACTATAGGTCAGTATAGTACAGTAGACTATAGGTCAGTATAGTACAGTAGACTATAGGTCAGTATAGTACAGTAGACTATAGGTCAGTATAGTACAGTAGACTATAGGTCAGTATAGTACAGTAGACTATAGGTCAGTATAGTACAGTAGACTATAGGTCAGTACAGTAGACTATAGGTCAGTATAGTACAGTAGACTATAGGTCAGTACAGTACAGTAGACTATAGGTCAGTATAGTACAGTAGACTATAGGTCAGTATAGTACAGTAGACTATAGGTCAGTACAGTACAGTAGACTATAGGTCAGTACAGTAGACTATAGGTCAGTATAGTACAGTAGACTATAGGTCAGTATAGTACAGTAGACTATAGGTCAGTATAGTACAGTAGACTATAGGTCAGTACAGTAGACTATAGGTCAGTATAGTACAGTAGACTATAGGTCAGTATAGTACAGTAGACTATAGGTCAGTATAGTACAGTAGACTATAGGTCAGTATAGTACAGTAGACTATAGGTCAGTATAGTACAGTAGACTATAGGTCAGTATAGCAGTAGACTATAGGTCAGTATAGTACAGTAGACTATAGGTCAGTATAGTACAGTAGACTATAGGTCAGTATAGTACAGTAGACTATAGGTCAGTACAGTAGACTATAGGTCAGTATAGTACAGTAGACTATAGGTCAGTATAGTACAGTAGACTATAGGTCAGTATAGTACAGTAGACTATAGGTCAGTATAGTACAGTAGACTATAGGTCAGTATAGTACAGTAGACTATAGGTCAGTACAGTAGACTATAGGTCAGTATAGTACAGTAGACTATAGGTCAGTATAGTACAGTAGACTATAGGTCAGTATAGTACAGTAGACTATAGGTCAGTATAGTACAGTAGACTATAGGTCAGTACAGTAGACTATAGGTCAGTATAGTACAGTAGACTATAGGTCAGTATAGTACAGTAGACTATAGGTCAGTATAGTACAGTAGACTATAGGTCAGTATAGTACAGTAGACTATAGGTCAGTATAGTACAGTAGACTATAGGTCAGTATAGTACAGTAGACTATAGGTCAGTATAGTACAGTAGACTATAGGTCAGTATAGTACAGTAGACTATAGGTCAGTATAGTACAGTAGACTATAGGTCAGTATAGTACAGTAGACTATAGGTCAGTATAGTACAGTAGACTATAGGTCAGTATAGTACAGTAGACTATAGGTCAGTATAGTACAGTAGACTATAGGTCAGTATAGTACAGTAGACTATAGGTCAGTATAGTACAGTAGACTATAGGTCAGTATAGTACAGTAGACTATAGGTCAGTATATCCCAGTAGACTATAGGTCAGTATAGTACAGTAGACTATAGGTCAGTATATCCCAGTAGACTATAGGTCAGTATAGTACAGTAGACTATAGGTCAGTACAGTAGACTATAGGTCAGTATAGTACAGTAGACTATAGGTCAGTATACCAGTAGACTATAGGTCAGTATAGTACAGTAGACTATAGGTCAGTAGTACAGTAGACTATAGGTCAGTATAGTACAGTAGACTATAGGTCAGTATAGTACAGTAGACTATAGGTCAGTAAGCAGTAGACTATAGGTCAGTATAGTACAGTAGACTATAGGTCAGTATAGTACAGTAGACTATAGGTCAGTATAGTACAGTAGACTATAGGTCAGTACAGTAGACTATAGGTCAGTACAGTAGACTATAGGTCAGTATAGTACAGTAGACTATAGGTCAGTATAGTACAGTAGACTATAGGTCAGTATAGTACAGTAGACTATAGGTCAGTATAGTACAGTAGACTATAGGTCAGTATAGTACAGTAGACTATAGGTCAGTATAGTACAGTAGACTATAGGTCAGTATAGTACAGTAGACTATAGGTCAGTATAGTACAGTAGACTATAGGTCAGTATAGTA